>NC_091619.1:35512202-35816302 GCF_027580195.1 Bos mutus
AACTTCCAGATGTTTAATCTGGATTTAGAAAAGGTAGAGGAACCAAAGATCAAATTTCCAACATCTGTTGAATCATCAAAAAAGCAAGACAGTTCCAGACAATCATCTACTTCTGCTTTATTGACTATGCCGAAGTCTTTGACTGTGTAGATCACAAAAAACTATGGAAAATTGTTAGAGATGGGTATACCAGACCACCTTACCTGCATCCTGAGAAAAATATATGCAGGTCAAGAAGCAACAGTTAGAACTGGACATGGAACAACAGACTGGTTCCAAATTGGGAAACAAGTACGTCAAGGCTGTATATTGTCACCCTGCTTATTTAGCTTTTACACAGACTGTATCATGTGAAATGCCAGGCTGTCTGAAACACAAGCTGGAATCAAGATTGCCAGGAGAAATATCAATAACCTCAGATATGCAGATGATACCACTTTTATAGAGGAAAGCAAAGAAGAACTAAAGAGCCTCTTGATGAAAGTGAAAGAGGAAAGTTTAAAAGTTGGCTTTAAAGTCATCATTCAGAAAACTAAGATCATGGCATCCATTCCCATCACTTCATGGCAAATAGATGGGGAAACAATGGACACAGTGAGAGACTTTATTTTCTTGGCTCCAAAATCACTGCAGATGGTGACTGCAGTCATGAAATTAAGACACTTGCTCCTTGAAAGAAAAGCTATGACCAACCTAGACAGCTTATTAAAAAGCAGAGACTTTGCCAACACAAAGGTCAGTCTAGTCAAGGCTATGGTTTTTCCAGTAGTCATGTGTGGGTGTGAGAGTTGGACTATAAAGAAAGCTGAACACCAAAGAATTGATGCTTTTGAACTCTGGTGTAGGGAAAGACTCTTGAGAATCCCTTAGGCTGCAAGGAGATCAAACCAGTCAATCCTAAAGGAAATCAGTCCTGAGTGTTCATTGGAAGGACTGATGCTGAAGCTGAAACTCCAATACTTTGGCCACCTGATGCGAAGAACTGACTCATTAGCAATGACCCTGATGCTGGGAAGATTGAAGGCAGGAGCAGAAGGGGACAACAGAGGATGAGATGGCTGGATGGTATCACTGGCTTGATGGGCATGAGTTTGAGAAGACTCTGGGAATGTGATGGACAGGGAAACCTGGTGTGCTGCAGTCCATGGGTCGCAAAGAGGCAGACATAACTGAGCAACTGAACTGAATGTAAAAATGCCCATAAAAATATAAGGCTATTTTATAACAAGATAAAAATCCAAGCTGAATTTTTACATAGTTTTTGAATTGACTTGAATAGACCCTTCTTACAAAGGGTCTTTGGAATCATGTTCTACAAAATACTAGTGCCCACTAGGACTGCCACTCTGGCATGGTTTGTTTCTTGGACATTTTTATTTTTCTCTCCCTGTAACCCCTCTTGGCCAGAGTTACACATGGATTATTCCTTTTCATTATTCATATAAAAGTTCTCACCTGAGTTCCTCACTATACCACCTAATGTTGCCCTATCTCTTTATAGTGATTACAACTATCTGAAAAAAAAAAAAGCTCAGTTATTCCTATGTGCTCGTGTTCATGCTCAGTTACTTCAGTGGTGTTTGACTCTTTGTGACCCTATGGATTGTAGCCTACCAGGCTCCTCTATCTATAGGATTCTATAAGCATGAATACTGGAGTGGGTTTCCATGCTGTCCTTCAGGGGACATTCCTGACCCAAGGATTGAATCTGTGTCTTCTGCATTGCACCTGGATTCTTTCCACTGAAGTTATTCCTTCATACCAAAAAACATGTATACCTGTGATGGATTCATTTTGATATTTGGCAAAACTAATACAATTATGTAAAGTTTAAAAATAAAATAAAATTTTTTTAAAAAAAAGGAAGAAAAAGAAAAAAAAATAAATTTATTTGGAAATTAAAAAGAAACATTTGCTGGATGTATGATTGTTGACTATTATGTGGATTTTGGGGTCATCTTACAAGTAAGAATAGTGCTAATGCAGGATGCTGCAATTTTCTACCCATCCCTCCTTTTCTTGTTTTGTCTGTCTCTTTCACAGAATTCTGGAGAAGGAAATGGAAACTCACTTCAGTATTCTTGCCTGGAGAATCCTATGGACAGATGAGCCTGGTGGACTATATTCCATTGGGTCACAAAGAGTTGGACATGATTATGTGATTGTCATACTTCACACCACAGGAGTTAACATTCTTGAGATTAACAATTTTAACTTATTTTGTTCACAAAAATTATATATCCTGCAAGGTCATAGGGATTTAAAAAATTAAATAAATGAATAAAACTTAGTCTAGATTAATATTTCACATATTGAATTGCTCATCTATTAAATTGCCATAGCAGTAGAATTCACCTGGTTGAATTGCAATAATACTTTACTTAATTAATAAGCAAATTTTATTGAATACCAACTATATCAGACGCTTTAGAACTGAACAGGAAACAATCTTTGTCTTCAAAAACTCTTTAGTGTACTGAAATAAAATATGTAACATACCTAGGATGTAATAAATAAAAAAAATAAAATATATAACATACCTCAAGGATTTAGTAGGTATTAATATATGCTGGTTTCCTTTTCCCCATTCAAATGACTCCATCAGCCTACACTGTTTATGGGGCTATTAATAAGACACAATTAACAAATTCTTTGGTGGTTATTATTTATTTATTCACATTTACTTAAGTTTGGTATTTAGCCTAAGCATAAGCCATCTGCCTGTATTATATTAATACATGCTTGCATGTATAGAAGCCCAGAAGAAATGTGAGAGATCATTTAATCTGGCTTTAGAAAGAATACCAGCCAGATTCTCAAACATGTGATCATACTCCTGAGGCTTTTTCTTTTTTCTCTCATAAATCACTTGGTAAAATATATTATATAGACCTAAGTTAGAAATGGGCTTCCCTTGTGGCTCAGCTGGTAAAGAACCTGCCTGCCAAAGCAGGAGACCCAAGAGACATGGGTTCAACCCCTGGGTTGGGAAGATTCCCTGGAGGAGTCAATAACAGCCCACTCCAGTATTCTTGCCTAGAGAATCCCAAGGACAGAGGAGCCTGGTGGCATACAGTCTAGAGGGTCGCAAAGAGTCAAACACGACTGAAGCAACTTAGCACTCACTGTCATATCTCTAGCATAGTCTCAGGCTCCAAAATCCAGCTCATTAGAGGGACCTCAGTTACTGATGAAACTATTTGCAGGGCAGGAATAGAAACACAGATACAGAGAACAGACTTGTGGACACAGGATGGGGAGAGAGAGGATGTGACAGATTGAGAGAGTATCATTGACATAGTTATATATATACTACCATGTGTGAAATAGATAGCTAGTGGGAAGTGGCTGTATAGCACAAGGAGCTCAGCTCGGTGCTCTGTGATGACCTAGGAGGTAGTGTGGAGGTGGGGTGGGAGGGAGGTCCAAGAGGGATGGGATAGATGTATACACAAAGCTGATTCCCTGGTAGCTCAGCTGGTAAAGGATCCGCCCGCAATGCGGGAGACCTGGGTTCGACCCCTGGGTCAGGAAGATTCCCTGGAGAAGGGAATGGCTACCCACACCAGTATTCTTGGGCTTCCCTGGTGGCTCAGCTAGTAAAGAATCCACCTGCAGTGCAGGAGACCTGGGTTTGATCCCTGGGTTGGGAAGATTCCCTGGAGAAGGGAAGGGCTACCCATGTCAGTATTCTGGCCTGGAGAATTCCATGGATTTATAATCCATGAGGTCGCAAAGAGTCCGACGCTACTGAGTCACTTTCACTTCAATTGAGAAATAACGCAAACCCGAATTAGCCTTAAGGATGAATGCAAGGGAAAGGGTTGCTTTGAGATCAGGTAGAGGGAGGAGACGGAGAAGGCAATGGCACCCCACTCCAGTACTGGAAAATCCCATGGATGGAGGAACCTGGTGGGCTGCAGTCCATGGAGTCGCTAGAGTCGGACACGACTGAGCAACTTCCCTTTCACTTTTCACTTTCATGCATTGGAGAAGGAAATGGCAACCCACTCCAGTGTTCTTGCTTGGAGAGTCCCAGGGACGTGGGAGCCTGGTGGGCTGCCGTCTATGGGGTCGCACAGAGTTGGACATGACTGAAGTGACTTAGCAGCAGCAGAGGGAGGAGAAAGGAAACTAAGTGGCTCTTGAAATGTGATGACATAAAGGAGAGGCAAAAATCAAGAATGAAACTTTTATTTCCTAGGTAGGCACAAAAGTGATTACTAATACCGTTCACTGTGAGACTGAAACATGATAAAGACAAATTCAGAGTTGTGAGAAAGGATGAGCTCACTCAGAGGAATCTATGTAGAGTAAAATGAAAGGGAACAAAAGTAATATTTTGATTTACCCCAGCATCTAAGAATGTCTAGAATATGAGCAGCCTCCGGCCTCAGAAATAAAACATTGGTTATGGAGTGTTGAGGGAGTTGGAAGGCAAATCAAGAAAATATGGTGTCTTGAAAGCTGAAGGAAGGGAAAGTTTCAAGACAGATTGTTTCCAGTATAACATAGCACTGATATATTATGAAAAGTGAGTCACAGAAACAGCTCATTCTAAAGTCATTCTAAAGTCAGCTCATTCTGATAAATTTACAAATATTCAGTCCAATGGCCACCTGGCTACACAGATTATTCCATTTGTATCCTATTTTCTCAATGGCTCAGCAGTTAAAGAATGCCTTCAGTGCAGGAGACACAGGAGACACGAGTTTGCAGGACTATGTTCAGGACTATGGGCAGGTTCTTACACTCATCCTTAAACTTGTGACTATGGTGGTAGGTACACATGAGAGCTGATGTGAAAGGTGGTCCTTGGTAATTAATGGATTAGGATGCCCTGTGTGATGTCAACCAGAGACCTTCGAGACTGGGGGCTTTATTCCTTTGTCCATTTGTTTTATCATTAAGAAGAAAAAGATGTTATAAAACATGCACTCAGATAATGCCTTGAATGCAGTCCTTTACAAAAGATGGTGGCAGCCTTTTCAGTTGCTCACAGTTATATTCTATGATGATCTTTAAGGGTGAACTGTTAGAAGCCTTTCCATGTGGATATTTTAAAGAGTGTAATTGTTCACCACATTATGAAAGGCAAAGTATTCATTTATTTTATGGTTTACTTTTTCTCTTTTTTCTTTTATCACATATTACAAGCCTAAAAAGAATAATCTTTGAGTGCCTTTTTAAAAATTTCCTTTAGAAAAAGGTTCTTTTTTTGTCTTTCATCATAGTCTTTTGACATAAAGAAAAAATATCATTGATTTTTTTTTTCCTTAGCAAACATTTCTTTTAATGGAAACCTTAATTTGGCATAGATTTTCTGCTTTCCTGTTTGCAATTATTTGTGTTAATGCAGGCACAAAAAACAAGCATGTATTTATTTTCTCATCCATTTTATTTCCATTGCACTTCAGCAATTCCAATCTAATATCAAATAAAGTATTCTCCTAGAAAATGACTTCTGAGATTATTTTTTTTTTCTCCAGCATAAATTTGGTCTATGCAGGAGATGATCAAAAGATACTTAACTTCCTTGTTTGAAGGTCAGTTTTCTTTTCCTCAAAATGGGAATAAGGATATCATTTATTGAGTTAGATTGTTGTGAATATTACTATGATCATCTGTAGAAAGTACTCTGCACAATGTATGGCACATTATGAACATCAAACACACATTAGATATACTACTATTTTTTCTTGAAGTGATGCATAGTGCCTCCTCCCTGCCCCCTGACCTTATCCTTTTTGAGTGTGTTGTAATATATTAACATGGCCTTCATAGCTTGTGCTGTATTCTGATATGGTGTTACTATATCTAGTAGTCCATTTTCAGGGAAATGCTGCAGTAGAGTGACTCCACATAAACCTGAGATATCCCCTAGATGAATCTGTAAACACAGGTCAGATCATTACTTTAGTGCTTTTCTTTGTTCCCAAATCCTTGTTCTGTAGGTTTCAATGGAATCAGAATGGAGAGTTTTGTAACATGAAGTCAGAGCAAGACTTCCTAAAGAAATTGTGGAAACATATTGCAAATTGAAGATGCCCAAAAGGAAAAGAATGTTTTACAAAACAATTGCTTGAAAATGTAAATGATTTGAAAGATACTATATATTGATAAAATATGACATATAATGAAGGCAAAAATAAATTCTATATTGACTTTATAGTTTAAAGTGACACATTTGGATATTCAAATGGCCTGAACGAGTTCATATATTTCCAAAGTGCTAAAGCTCCCTCATTTTCATTATTGATTCACTGAAGAAAGTGCCAAAAAAGACAAGAGTCAATGGTACCATTGGTAAACCAAACTCTTTCTCTCCAAAGACAGTGTTCAGGAGAATTTTAAACAAGCTCCACTGTATTTACTCTTACTAGCGAGAGTGGAAGGCTATTGTGATGAAATATAGCCCCTCAATAAAACTATGTCCCCTGCAGTTTTGCTCACAACCAAATATTCACAACTACAGCCTTAAAGTACCAGGCTTATCTATTACTTGGCTACACATTTATAACATATTACCCTCATAAAGCTCAAGGAAATGAAATATACTTCAGCTTTGCCCTGTGGAAACCTCAGCACTGGCATTAAGACCTTAAGTTTGCATTTAATATTTCTTCTGGATTTGTGAATTGGACTGGCCAGCACTGTTTTTATGAGACAGAGTCAGAGAGTTCCCTTTCTCAATGAGAACATGGGATGCAATTCTCACCTCTTATGGTGCACAGGTGAATATGTATGCATGCATTCAAGAAACTTGTGGTTTGGTGTCAGCTTGACATTTTATTGTGTTATCTTGTTTCTTTCTAAATTGTCATTGTTGTTAAGCCTTGACAAATGTTTAGTTTGGCAAATCCCTGCCAACATTTGATGATGAATGCTATCCAGGTTTAATATGTTCATTTTATTGACTGCTGACAGTAAAGAATAAGGGCTACAGTGCTAGGATATGACATGTTAGATGCTCCTAAAACTGTGTTTTTTTTTCACAGTATCTGATAGATTTTATAAGTTTTGGTCATAAAGATATCAATTTTATTATTATTACAAATAGTTTGAAAATACACATCAATTTATTTCTAGGTGACTTTCTTCTGTACACTTTTCTAAAAAAAAAAAAAAGAATTATTTTTTCTTTGAGAAAAGAAAGAGAATCATTTCTTGAGTGATTTTTTGCACTGTGAGAGAGATATTACTGACTATTTCAGGAAGCATTTATGTTTATCAATGGAATACTAGTAATTCACACTGTAACATTCCTATATACTATATTTGTATTCTACAGGTTCTATAGGTTGAGAAATGCTTCCCCTCAAATTTTTATATTGAAGTTCACACCCCTGTCCCTCAGAATGTGGCCTTATTTGTGTTCTTCCACAAGCTAAAAAATGCTAAAGATTCCCAGAAAATTACCAGATGCTACAGGAGACACATGGAACAAATTCTTCCTTGTAGCCCTCAAAGGGTACCAACACTGGCTAAAACCTTGATCTTGGATTTCCAGTCTCCAGAACATTGAGACAATGTTTCTGTTGTTCTAAGCCATTCAGTTCATGGCACTTTGTTACAGCAGCCCTGGCAAACTAATACCTTACACAGTCAGAACACACCAACAGAAGCATAATCCATTCCAGCCAGGAAGTGGTCACATTAACCCATTACTGCTCTGTCCGATGAGTGCCCCTGCTTGAAAGTTACTAAATTTGTGAATATCACCCCTGTTACTACTGTCTCAGGAATAATCTTCATACAAGATACAAGATTACAGTTAAACCCTGATGCTGGCCTTCAGTTTCTGAATTCAAAATAAAGGCATCTGAGTAAATAAATTTTGAGCTGTCATGGAATTCTGAAATCCTCTGAATGTTACAATCCCAGGAATGGAAAGAACTAGTATTTCCGTGTTACAGATAAGACAAATTGAGACTCAAAGCTGTTGAGATAGATTAAGGTCACACAGCAAGGAAGTATCAGAAGAGGAATTCAATTTAAGATTTAGGACTCCACTGGTTTGTCTGTTTGCCACTGTGTCCTCCAAATGGTGACTTGTCACTCAAGCATTGACTATGCAGTAAAATATAACATGGATATAAAGTAAAGCCTGGTCAAGTGGGTTTATTAGTTACTGTCAAGAAGTGTTATTTTATTTCTTATTAAGGGATAGGTGTTTCAAGACCCTGTAATTGTAAGCTTTATTGTAATGTTGCTATATGATGGATGTCCTTGAAAGAAAGGAATTGCTCAAGCAAAGCCTGCTGAAAATCAGCAAACTGTACTTAAGGATTACTCTATGGCTGTAAATAGATTTTAGAGTTCACATTTTATTTGTGTGTTTTTATAGCAATCAATAGGAAGCCATCTATAGCATTTAGGTGTTCCCATGCAGATTGCTGTGACAGCTCCTGAATCACTGCTAGGAAATTCAATGTGTTAACAGGTTATATTGGCTAGCCAAACACATCACTTGAATAGACTAGGAAACAACAGTAGAGGGTCAGTGCAAACTAAAAAAACAAAACAAAAAACAACAACAAACATCTAGTTGAATAGTGAATGAAGGAGGGATAGAAGCAGTTTCTAAATTTCTTTTAAGGAGTAGGACTCTCCAATGGTACTATAATAATATTTAGTATCTTGTCAAGGAGACACATTAACAAAAATTCCAGGTCTGCCCATTGAGATTCTGGTTTGGTAGTTACTGCAGTTTTTGACAGTGGAAAGAGTAGTAATGGCCTAATGACATTCCCACATACCACTCTCAGTAAATGAAAGGCCATGAAAGTTCATTAGTCCATTGCATTATTATGAAGAAATGTGTGTTCACTGGGGCAAATCAAATTTCATGTAAGATGTCTCCAGTTTAAATTAGAATCCTGAGAAAAGATGATTCAGAGATTGCAATTTTCTTGATTAGAATTTTAGGAAGTATTCTCTAAGATGGCTAGATCTAAACTACAAAGGAATTTATATTTCAAATCAATACCCTGGATCCACTTACAAGTAACCTTAGCATGTTTATTCCATCAGGTGCTATCAGCTAAACCTAAGTGACAGAGCAGCTCCCACTGGACTCACATTCACTTTGCAGAGGTTTACAAAGGACGCCTTCCAGGGATGAAAGCTTGGTGCAACTAATCTAGACAAAGGTTTTTAAAAAGTGACATTTTGAAAGTTCTTAACCAGGTCATCACAAAATAGTAGAAATAATTTAAAAACTAATTTTAAAATGATCACAAAATTAAAGAGATCAGAGAAAAATTAAAACAAGTATAATTGTATGTTTGGATGTTTGTTTTAAAGTTTATTTGAAAAATATCTTTTAAAATTGTGATGAATACATTTGCATTAGAGTTTTTTTTAACTGAGATATTTAGGAGAGAAATATATTGTGATGTTTATACCTGAATATTACATATTTGGAGACTAATAAAGTGGAGCAATGCAATTGTTTTTTTTTTAAGGCATACAGCAGGAAGGTAGGTGGGTGATTTAATTTGATGGTTTTATTCAAATGCTTGGAAATTCATGGGAACTTTATAATTCAAAATAATTAAATTATCAAAAAACACACCACTTAAACACAATTTAATCGATGATTTTCTATTTTGGAGAAACATAATCATCTTTTTTAACCCTTGTTTTTATAAAAAGGGAGATAATGTGCAATTTAGGTATGGAAAGCATTTTGATATTATAAAACTAATGAAAGAAATGTATCTTTTAATTTATATGAAGAACAAATGGAAGATATTAAAGTATCTTTTGCAAAATTGTGTGTTTTTCTATTAAATGTGGTATTTATACATCTTATTTCTATTTGAATTACCTATAAATTATGGGGAAAAAATGCATATGTCAGTTTGTAATCATATTAAATTATTGCGTTCCTTACTAGTGTGATTTATCTTGTTATAATCTTAACTTTCCCATTGTTATTTTGTAGATCTTTATATATAGATTTAGGAAATGGAAAAAAGAAAACTGTAGAAACATTTAGAATTAAAAATGTATTTGTATGTATAGAATACTTTGGCTTTTTATAAATTATGTATCCTTTAGTCATTTTTAAGAAGAGTTAGGAGCTGAATTTTTAAAAACCTGGTTATTAGGTACTATAATCCCAATTCATTATGGGTTTTGAATTTCAACAAACCTCAAGGGAAAAAATGTTTTACCAACAAAATTATTGCATCTTACAAGGCAATATTTAATTATTAATCTTATAAGGCTTCTATTTTGGTTTCTTTAGCTGTCTTAGTAAAGAAAGTAATAGAGGGTACAATAAAACTGCAGAAAAAGTGCACAGTAGTACTAAAAGTCACTCAGTCATGTCCGACTCTTTGCAACCCCATGGGCTATACGTGGAATTCTCCAGGCCAGAGTACTGGAGTGGATAGCTGTTCCCTTCTCCAGGGATCTTACCAACCCAGGGATCGAATCCAGGTCTCCTGCACTGCAGGCAGATTCTTTACCAGCTGAGCCACCAAGGAAGCCCAAAAAAGTACATAAACGGGATTAAATGAAAAAATAAACAAACACAGCCAGCCTGGCATTTTAAAATACACTGGTCTTTGGGAAAGTCTGAACTCTCTTCTGAATTAATGCTTTTAAATCAAAGTCTGAAGTGAGAAATTCTATTTGTCATTTGAAAAATTATGCTGTGAATTATTGCCATTAAAAAATAAGGTGCTTCTGATATGAAAATAAACTTTAGAGAATCCTGAGAGAATTTTCTGGCATGTTTAAAGTGTCTTGAAATTTGAAATGATTCTAGGAAGTACTTTAAAATGCTTAAGTGTTAATTTTTAAAGTTAAAGGAGTCTGATCATTAATGTTGTATTTATGTTTTAATTGTAATTATATATGAGGCTTTAGTGGTTTGGAATCCACTTGTATAACACATCGTTATATCACAGAATTTGCAGAATAAATAGCATATGGGTTATATCTCTAAGAAACAATGATGATTGGAGTAACCTAATAATAGTAATATCAATAACCAAACTAATGATGACAGTTTTTTTTGAGTGCTTAATCTGTGCTATACTCTATGCTTAGCAGTTGATAAAGGCAATCTCATTTCTCCCCACAACAAATTCCTGACCTATTTACTACTATATCACCCTTGTTTTACATTGGAACAGGAGGTTCCTTTAAGTCACACAAAATTAAAAGATCTTCTTTCTTGTACCCATTTTTAAAAAATGTTCAAAACCTAAATATTGAGAAAACTGGTACAACTGAAACATCTGTTGGATTTAAAGCCTATATTCAGAAGTACTCTCCTTTTGTTGTTATTGTTTAATCACTAAGTTGTGTCTGACTCTTTGTGACCCCATGGACTGTAGCCCACCAGGCTGCTCTGTCCATGGGATTTCCCAGACAAGAATACTGGAGTGGGTTGCCATTTCTTCTCCAGGGGGTCTACCCAGTGCCTTATGTTTCCTGCACTGGCAGGCAAGTTATTTGCCACTAGCACCACCTACCTGGGCAGCTCCAGGGACTGTACCAAAATTATCCTATTCTACTTGGCCTTTTAAGTTTATATTGAAAAAGTATTGAGAATTTACCAATGCTTATTTCAGCCACTCTCTGATGGAAAGGTATACATACTTTAGGAAGCTCTTGTCTTTGTTTTAGTGATACAAGTGTAAACAGTTCTTTTTTGAAGAGTCCTCAAGGACTTGAATATGCTTTGCCCTGAGAGTGTGAGTATGTAGCTGGAGTTCTAATCCTCCAGTTTTTATAGGTGGGGTGTGGAACACTAACAGCTTGAGAAAATTGTTATGGGCTCTGCTTTTTATCATTAAAAACTCTCATTTATTTTATAAAGTTTTCTACTTTTAGTTTTGTGTATCTAAGAAAAATTACTAGCACTCTGTCTACAGGGATAACAGTCCTTGAGTAATTTTATAACTGCCATTGGTTCAGGTTTTATCATTATCATCATCATCATCAATGTGAGGTAAGGTATTTCTTCTCATTCTTAAACGCAGGCACTATTATCTGATGGAGAGAAAACAACTGGGATTAGAGAACCGAAATCCAGTCTCAATTTCCTCTCTCTTTTTATGACACTGCATTGCCTCAGGATACCTCTGTAAGACATTTACTGTGATATTTCATCCTTTTTCTAAAATTCCAATGTAAATTTAGCATTGTATCTATAGTATCTCATGATATTATGAAATAACAAATCAGTTATGTTAATTGACCTTCCCCAAACTATATGATTCTCTAATCATATTTTCAGTGGATGATTTATAAACATAAACATTTGTTTTAAAGCCTAGACAGTTAATTCGATCTGATCCTGACTGAGACCTCGTTCTTTTTCTTTTTGTATCTAAAAATTTGCTGTTTGTGATTATTTGACTTAGGTTTTCAAAGTAGAACATTAAATTGATGGTGACATTGTCTGGGGCATTTTTTTTTTTTTTTTGCTAAGTAGAGAATATATGGACAATGGAAGCAAAGGGGATTTATACAACAGCAGCAATTTTTATCTGGTTTGATATTCCCTGCATTCAAAAAAAGAGAAATGAGTTGCACTTGACTGTATTAGAAGACACTATCCCCATAGGTGTGGATAAAAATGTTAAAGACTTTCCACTTGTACTTTATTTGGAATTATTTGGCATCAGAATATTGAAACAAGTGAGAAAGACATTAAGTTTGGAATATGGTCCCTACTCTGTCCTTGAATTTCATATTCAATACTCCTTTCTAAAAGCTCCCATAAGAGACCATTTCCATATTATTTCTCTTTATGCTAAACTTGATAGTCAAATATGACTATTTGAAGTATGATCTTCAAATATAAGAAGCCAACCTGGAATTTCAAACACAATTGTATAATAATCTTTGGGCAGAAGAGAATGCAACAAACTTCCAATGAATTGAAACACCTGCTTTACAGATATCCCATGGAGGACAAGACATCCACATGTGGGCCATTCAACAAATTTAACAAGACCTAATGAGCCTTGAAACTGTAATTTAATTCTTAATTTCTGTGAAGTAAATTTAGTAATGACTGATAAGGACCATCATCATCTATACTTAGAGAGTCATTAACAGAGAAGTGGAAACACCTGTCCTTTTATGTAAGATGCTTAGTTCACTTTAGCATCTGAAAGTGCTGTCCCTTGTATAGGAACAACAACAGCAAAATATGCCAGGGTTAAAATAATCTTAAAAACACAATTCCATACTATACAGCATTTTGCTGTGTAAAATCAAATTCCACAGCTATGAGGTGAAGACTAACAAATGCCTTATAATTTCTTGTGTTGCCAGGGAAGAGTAGGTCTGGTGTGATCTATATAACCTTGGGCGATTGCGTGCATGCATGACAGAAGGTACACACGAAGGTGTCTTCGCTTTGTTCAATTGAGTTCCAGAAGAGACTACTTTCTTGTATTGGGCTTCCTTTGTTAGTGTCACAGTACAAGCTCTGATGTTACTGTTTTAGTGTAAGAATTCTGCTTTTGTTTTTAAATAAAGACACTAGTCATATATTAGTGTTAACTAAAACCATGATTGGATAAGTTGGAGACCAAAAAATTTCCGATTGAATATATTTGTTAATAACATGCAATAAAAATGTTACGATACCCATTTTCCTCTCCAATCTTCTTCCCATCATGACTTCTCATTTCCATGAAGATGCTTCATGGAAGTACTAACTGACGAAAATATGTGCTGTTCTCCTTGCTCTAACACACTTTTTAATAAGTGATCACAGATAAATTAAGCACCCAGGGATACTCTGAAGGAAGAAATTTGTCACAAAAGCTCAAATGATAGTGTGTATTACTGGAAGGGATAGAACTCTAAAATTCAAGACTTGCTTCACATTTCCTAGCCTTCTAGTCCAGTGACACCACTTGAAGAGTAGGTGGCAGGAATAAGTTGATATCCTTTCCAATTTTTAATTTCTCTGTGACTCAGTTTCCTCATTTATAAATAAGGATTTGCTCAACCCAAAATTCTAGGCTTTCTGCTCTGTTTCACTGATATATTTGTTGATCTTTCTGTCAGTACCAGACTCTCTTTCTCTTTTTTGAGCTAAAATTGTCACATACTATTATATTAGCTGTTAGTTTAAGGTGTACAACATAATGATTCAATATTTGTATTCATCAACACATGATAATGGCAGAAGCAAAGAGGAACTAAAAAGCCTCTTGAGTAAGATAGAAGAGAATGAAAAAGCTGGCTTAAATCTCAATATTCAAAAAACTACGATCATGGCATCCAGTCCCATCACTTCATGACAAATAAAGTGAAATTAAATTAAAAGGAATTAAAAGACTCTTGCTCCTTGGAAGAAAAGCTATGACAAACCTAGACAGAGTATTAAAAAGCAAAGACATCACTGTGCCTACAAAGGTCCATCTAGTCAAAGCTATGGTTTTTCCTGTAGTCATGTATGGATGGATGTGAGATTTGGACTATATAGAAGGCTGAGTGCCAAAGAATTGATGCTTTTGAATTGTGGTGCTGGAGAAGACTCTTGGGAGTTCCTTGCACAGCAAGGAGTTCAAACCAGTCAATTCTAAAGGAAATCAACCCCAAATATGCATTTGAAGGGCTGATGCTGAAGCTGAAGCTTCAATATTTTGGCCCCCTGATGCAAAGAATCGACTCATTGGAAAAGACACTGATGCTGGCAAAGAATGAAGGAAGGAGAAGAAGGGGATGACAGAGGATGAGATAGTTGGATGACCTCACCGACTCAATGGACATGAATTTGAGCAAACTCTTGGATATAGTGAAGGCCAGGGAAGCCTGGCGTGCTGGAGTCCATGGGGTAACAAACTGTTGGACGTGACTGAGTGACCGAACACCACCACCACCACGTAATCACCACAATAAGTACAGTTATTGTCAATCACCATACAAACGTACAAAAACATTTTTCTTCCTTGTGATGAGACTGTTTAAGATTTACTCTCTAAGCAACTTTCAAGTATACACTATTAATTACAGTCACACTGCTGTACATTACATCCCTGTGACTAATTTATTATAAAACTGCAAATCTGCACCTCTTGATCCCCTTCACCCATTTCACTTCTCCTAGCTCTCCTTTCCTTTGGTGTCTATGAGTTTTGTTTTGTCTGTTTGGATTCCATATATAAGTGAAATCATACAGTATTTGTCTTTTGCCATCTGATTTATTTTATTTAGCATAATACCCTCAAGGTCTACCCATGTTTTCACAATGGCAAGTTTTCATTATTTTTTATGACTCAGAAATATTCCATTATATATATATATATATATATGCCATATCTTTATCAATTCATCTATAAATATTCAGTTTGTTTACATATCTTGGCCATGGCTATAATGAACATAGGGATGCATATATATCTTTTTCAATTTAATGTTTCTATTTTCTTTGGATAAATACACAGAGTGGAATTGCCAAATCATCTCATAGGGTTTTTTTTTTTTTTCTATTTTATTAACTGTATAATTTTTGTTTGAAATTTTTCTTGCATCCTTAGAATAAATCCCACTTCATTGTGGTGCATAATTCCTTCAGTGTTTTTCTGAGTTCAGTTTGCGAATATTTTATTGCCAATTTTTACATCTATGTTCATTGAAGATACTGGCCTGGAATTTTCTTTTTTGTGGCATCTTTGTCTTGTTTTGGTAACAGGGTAATACTGACATTGTAAAATAAGTTTAGAAGTGTATCCTCTAAATTCCTTCATTTTTTTGGAGGAGTTTGGGAAAGATTGGTATTAAGTGTTCTTTGAATGTTTGGTAGACTTCACCAAGGAAACTCTCTGGTCCTGGACTTTCATTTGTTAGGAGGTTTTTGATAACTCCTTACTAGTAATTGATATATTCAGATTTCCTATTTCTTTGTGATTCATAAGAGCATAAGATTATGTTTCTAGAAAATTATCCATTTAGTCTAGGTGGTACAATTTGTTAAATTATAATTGTTTATTATAATATATTATGATGCTTTGTATTTCTGTGGTATCAGTTGTAAATTCTACTCTTTCACTTCTGATTTTATGCATTTGAGGTGTTTCATTTTCCTTGGTGACTCTAGCTAGAGACTTGTTGATATTGTTTATATTTTCAAATAACTAGTTTGGTTTCACTGATCTTTTCTACTGAACTTTTGGTCTCTGTTTCCTTTATTTCTGCTATAAAACTTATTTCCTTCCTTCTATTAACTAGGCTTCACTAGTCCTTCTTTTTATAGTTCCTCTATGGTGGCTCAGACGGTAAAGTGTCTGCCTGCAATGCGGGAGACCCAGGTTCGATCCCTGGATTGGGAAGATCCCCTGGAGAAGGAAATGGCAACCCACTCCAGTATTCCTGCCTGGAAAATCCCATGGATGCAGCCTGGTAGGCTACAGTCCATGGGGTCGGAAAGAGTCGAACACGACTGAGCGACTTCACGTCAATGGTATAATTAGATTTTATTTGGAATGTTTCTTGCTTCTTGAGGTTGACCTGTATTGCAATGAATTTCCCTCTTAGACATGTTTTTTATGCATCCCATAGATTTTGGCATATTGTATTTCCATCTTCATTTGTCTCAAGGTACTCAAATTTCTCCTATGATTTCTTCACTGACCCATTGGTTGTTCAGTAGTATATTATTTAAATTCCACATACTTTTGATTTTTCTAGTTTTTTCCCTTGCATTTTATTTCCAGTTTTATACCATTAGCACTTTAATAATAATGTGCCTTGGCATGGATCTCTTTTAGTTCATCTTATTTGGGACTTTCTGGACTTCCTGGACAGTCCTGTGGGACTGCGACCTTAACCCTGCTGCCTTCCAAACCAAGTAATCTGCAGGTATCCCCTGGGTGTCAGTTCAAAAATGAATGATCCAGATGAGTGTACAAGTTCCTTTTTGGGAGGACCTGGCAAGCTGTTGTGAGGCTGAGAGTGCAAAATGGCATTATTTGGCTTACTTTCTTTCCCAGAGCACTTCTGAAGCCCTAGTGTAGCAAATTTGAACTTTTGACTCTTAGCTGGAGATTCAGGTATAAATAATTTTTTTTTCCCAGAAAAACAGAGGATGGATTTCAATCTGCTGTCTATGCAGTACCCTGGTGGTGACAGCCTCCTAAAACTGTGTTTCTGATTGTTACAGTCCCTTGGGACTCAGGGATGCAAACCCCTGGTACCAGAGGCAGGTGATAAAGGTGGATGTCCTGTTTGGACTCAGCACATCCACCAGCTTTAGTGGGACAGTGGAGCAGGCAGGCACTATACGCACCTATGAGACCTAGCCAGACAGAGCGAGAAGCAAAGCTGGCATCTGCCAGCATCTCCATCCTGGAGAGGCTCATTAGTCCCTGCCACTCCAGCAGATGCTTTAAGATTAGAAATGAGTCTCCTAATCCAGGCACCTTTCACATATAGTCTAGGCACTTTTCAAACTGCTGTTTTTGCATTAGTCCCTGGAGCAGATGTCTGTGCACAAACTCTTTAAGAAGTATCTCAGTTCCTTATAGCCCATTGTGTCTCCTAGATGAGAAGCTCTGTTGGTTTTCAAAGACAGACATTTCTGAAGTTCCTCTTTCCTGTGCAGATTCCAAGACTGAGTTGCATGAAGTAGGGTACAAGCCCCTCACTCTTTAGAGAGAAGCTCTGGATTTGGGAAATCCCTACCAATTGTGGGTCACCATGCCAGGGATGCGGTTTCTGTTAAGGCCTCATCTCTGCCTCTCTTACCTGTCTCAATATAGCCTTTCTACCCTTTGTTGTGAAGGATCTGTTCAGCTAGTCTTCAGGTCTTTGTCAGAGGGACCTGTTCCACAGTGCAGCTGTAGAGTTGATGTGTTTGTTCACAGAGGGAGGTGAGTTTCAAGATTCTCCCATGTCACCATCTTGCACTATCTTCCTTCCAAGGTTCTCTTGATCACTGTAGCTTTGTTTATATGTCCTGAAATTAGGTAATGTGAACATTCCAATTTTGTTCTTTTATGATCCAGCAATCCCACTGCTGGGCATACACACTGAGGAAACCAGAAGGGAAAGAGACACGTGTACCCCAATGTTCATTGCAGCACTGTTTATAATAGCCAGGACATGGAAACAACCTAGATGTCCATCAGCAGATGAATGGATAAGAAAGCTGTGGTACATATACACAATGGAGTATTACTCAGCCATTAAAAAGAATACATTTGAATCAGTTCTAATGAGGTGGATGAATCTGGAGCCTATTATACAGAGTGAAGTAAGCCAGAAGGACAAACACCAATACAGTATACTAACGCATATATATGGAATTTAGAAAGATGGTAACGATAACCCTGTATACGAGACAGCAAAAGAGACACTGATGTATAGAACAGGCTTATGGACTCTGTGGGAGAGGGAGAGGGTGGGAAGATTTGGGAAAATGGCATTGAAACATGTGAAATGTCATGTATGAAACGAGATGCCAGTCCAGGTTCCATGCACGATGCTGGATGCTTGGGGCTGGTGCACTGGGACGACCCAGAGGGATGGTATGGGGAGGGAGGAGGGAGGAGGGTTCAGGATGGGGAACACATGTATAATTTTTTTAAATTAAAATTGAATAAAAAAAAAAAGAATACAAGAATAAAAAAAAAATTGTTTTGGCTATTACATTTCCTTTGTCTTTCCACATACATTTTAGTTCACCATATTAATTTCTATGAAATATTCTGTTAATATTTTGACAGATTTTGTCTACTTTATAGAGCTAATTGAGACAAGTTAATATTTTAATGGCCTTTCCTGGAGGCTCAGATGGTAAAGAATCCACCTGCAATGCAAGAGACCCAGGTTTGATCTCTGGGTCAGGGCGATCCCCTGGTGAAAAGAATAGCAAGTCATTCCAGTATTCTTGCCTGGAAAATTCCATGGACAGAGGAGTCTGGTGTGTTATAGTCTATGGGGCTGCAAAGAGTTGGACACGACTGAGCTTGATATCTTAATACCGAGGCTTATAATTCATGAACACAGAGTTTCTCTTTATGAATTTAGGTCTACTAGGTCTGTCTAGTCAAGGCTATGGTTTTTCCAGTGGTCATGTATGGATGCGAGAGTCGGACTGTGAAGACAGCTGAGCACTGAAGAATTGATGCTTTTGAACTGTGGTGTTGGAGAAGACTCTTGAGAGTCCCTTGGACTGCAAGGAGATCCAACCAGTCCATTCTGAAGGAGATCAGCCCTGGGATTTCGTTGGAAGGACTGATGCTAAAGCTGAAACTCCAGTACTTTGGCCACTTCATGCGAAGAGTTGACTCGTTGGAAAAGACTCTGATGCTGGGGGGGATTGGGGGCAGGAGGAGAAGGGGATGACAGAGGATGAGATGGCTGGATAGCATCACCGACTCTGTGGACGTGAGTCTGGGTGAACTCTGGGAGTTGGTGATGGACAGGGAGGCCTGGCGTGCTGCAATTCATGGGGTTGCAAAGAATCGGACACGACTGAGTGACTGAACTGAACTGAACTGGCGAATTCTTTCAGTAGTGCTTGTGATTTCACCATATGAATTTGCACACATTTTATAATGTTTATATGTCTCATAATTTTGGTGCTATAGTAAATGTTACTGATTTTTACTTTAATTCCTGACTATTTAATGATAGTATATTGACCTTGTATACTGAAAACTTGCTAAATGCACTGATTAGTTCTGGAAGCATTTTGGAGATTACTGTTTGTTTTTACATAGATCATGTCATATGTGAATAGAGGCCATTTTATTTCTTCCTTTCAAATGCCTATGTTCCTTTTAATTAGCTTGTTATACCAGCAAAGATACCCTATAAAGTGTTGCATAAAAGTGTTGGAAGCATATATCTTTGTACCTGATGCTGGGGGAAAAATATTCAGGCTTTCATAATAGTTAAGGGTAGCAATGGATTTGGTGTTTTTAATTTATTTATGTTTAGTTGAAGAATAATTGCTTTATAGTACTGTGTTGGTCTCTGCCAAAATCAACATGAATCAGCCATAGGTATACATATGCTCCCCTCTTTGAACCTCTCCATAAATCCCACCCTGTCCTTCCTCCCCACCCCCATGTCCATAACTCTGTTCTCTATGTCTGTGACTCCATTGTTGCCCTGCAAATCATTTTATCAGTACATCTTTCTAGATTCCATATATATGTGTTAGTATATGATATGGTTTTTTCTCTTTCTGACTTACTTCACTCTGTATAATTAGATCTAGGTTCATCCACCTTGTTAGAACTGACTCAAATGTGTTCCTTTTTATGACTGAGTAACATTTCACTGTAATATGTACCACAGCTTCTTTATTTATTCACCTGTCAATGGACATCTGGGTTGTTTAATGGATTAGGTTTTGATACTGTTTCCATTCCTAGTAGTTGGAGTGTTTATCAGGAATGGGTTTCTTTTGCTGTTCTCATTAATTTTATTTTTACATATGACATAAACTCACAACATACTACTACTCTTTGGGCTTTAGATACTTTTAGAGTAACTAAAAGTAACTAATTTAAGTAACTAATTTTAACTAATTAAAAGTGAAGAAAAATCATTTGTATTTACATTCTTTTAAAATTTATCCAGCATTATTCATATGTTTGTGTAGATCTAAGTTTCTCTCTGGTATCATAATAGTAGGCCTGATAATTCCTTAAACATTTTTTGTAATCCAAGTCTTCTGGTAATGAATTCTCTTGCATGCATGCTTTGCGCAGTCACTTCAGTCAAGTCCAACTCTTTGTGACCCTATGGACTATAGTCTGCCAGTCTCCTCTGTCCATGGGATTCTCCAGGCAAGAATACTGAAGTGGGTTGCCACGGCCTCCTCCAGGGGATCTTCCTGACCCAGGAATCAAATCTGTATCTCCTGTGTCACCTGCTTTGCAAGTGGATTCTTTACCGTTGAGCCACTGGGGAAAGCCATGAATTCTATTTTTAACTAAAAAGACTTTCTTCTCCCTTTATTTTGAAGCCTATTTTCACCAGCTATATAATTCTGGGATAACAGTTTTATCTGTTAACCTTTTAAAATGCCTCTCATTATCTTCAAGGTTATAGAATTTCTGACAAGTAATTTACTGTGATTCTTCTCTCTTTCTTTCAGTATGCAGTGAGATTTTTCTTTCTCAACAATTTAACATGTGGAGATGTTTACCTTTGTCTCTTTTTTAAATGTATCTTGCTAAAATATATCTGCTGGAATTCCCCATCTGATCACATATTTTGGTCATCTTTCATTTTAGAGCTTTCTACATATTACTTATAGCTATTTTAAATACTTCTGCTGATCTAACATCTGTGTCATTTCTGAGTTTGGTCTTTTGGATTGCTTTCTCTTTTGACAATGAGATATTTTTCCTTGCTTTTGTGTGTGTGTGTGTGTGAGTGTGTCTCTAAATTTTTGGTTCAGTGCTAAACATTATGTATAGGAGAGTAAGCTCAGGAAAATAGTATTCATAGTCGATAATTGATATACTTGTGCTAAGCCATCAATGGGAGAGTCAATACAGTTGGTAGCTAAGCTAGGTTTGAGTTTGATGTTGTAACCTTATTGCCAGTCAACTATGCAGTGCAAATTCTTTCATGATTAGCAAGTATTTAAGGGGAAGGTTTGCCACAATATTTCTACTAAACACCTCATATTTAGTGCTTACACACTATGCCTTGGAGAGGGACTCCCTCACATTTTTGCCCTCCGATAGCAGTAGACTGTTACTTCTTTTTACTCAGTGCTGAGAAGTCTGGTGTTGGAGTAGCGGGTGTTTTCTGTTGTCCTGGAACAACCTTAGTCCTAGGCTGGACTAGAGTCTTGGGTGTGGGCCTTTCTCAATGATCTGTCCCTTGGACCAGTAGCAGTAGACCTCTGACAGTCTGAGTTCAAGACTCTTCCTATTGTTCCTTCAGGGGTAGAGGGTTTAATTTCTTTTTTCACTCTCTAGCTACACTGGACATTACCTGTTCCCTGGGGGAAAGGGAGGAGGCAATAGTTTCTGCTGCCCTTCCTCTACAGCTTAATCGGATGTCATTTAGGAGAAGACACTGAGGGTTCACACCTTTCCTGAAGTTGGAGTCCTTCCTGTTTTCTAAGACTTGCACCGCTGTCTTATTCCTAATCTTCCCTGTGAGTGCCCAATAGAGATACATGAAGATGAGCCTATACGTGATCTAATCTCCCCTCCCCTGTGTCTGTGGTTCCTTGGGTTTTATATTCTCATAATAGTCAACACTCAGATTTCATCAATTAGTTAACATTTTAACCTGAATTCTCACTCACTTATGTGTCTGGTGGATCATTCGCCCATGGTCTGACAGATCATATAGTGCACAAGCCCTGTTTCTTCTTGGGAGATCCTGACTTTCTTTAGATTGCAGAGTATTTTGTTTGTGACCTCATTCCTCTAAAAGTTTCAAGGAAAACCATAATTTTGTAGATTATCTGGTGTCTTTATAATGCATGATTCTTCCCAGCTTTCTATACCCTAGTCAGTTAGAAGACTCTGCTGTGCTTTTCAGAGAATTTCTTTTAATTTTTTAGCCTCTAGTTCTGAATTGCTTTCAAATTTTATAAATGTCTTAATGAAAAAGCAAACCAAATAGCAGTTTCAATTTTATGCCTCTCCATTTTCAGAGATTCTGGCTGCTCAACTGTCCTGTTTTCGAGAACTTAAAGTAACAGAATTGCCACAAACTCTGCTGGTTTTTCAAATTAGATGTTGATCTTCTTTTTCAGATACTCAGCCTCTTGCCTGGTACCCAGAAGCAACAAATGTTCCAAACAGAATGGGCCTCCCTACTGTGTGATCCTGGCCTTTCAAACTGTGCCTGCGTCTCCAGTTCTCACATGCTTCATTGATTTATTTAGTACTTATTTATTTATAACATTTATAGTTTTTACATGGAGGCATTAGTTTGCCATAATCCACTCCATTGTAGTTAGGAGCAGACATCCCTTTTTTTCTGTTTTAATGAATAACTGTTCTTCCCTATTCTTTCATTAATCTATCCATTTTATAATGCACATAGCATCTTAAACAGTTTATTTAGTATAATCTGGCAGTTCCATTTTGCCCCTTTATGGCGTATTATATGCAACTGTAAGAAAAAGACTACCCCTTGAACTATATTGGCTAATATTTTATTTTTCCTCCTATGGAACAATCTAGACATAGGGTCCTGATCAGAGTGGCTCTGTCCTGCTCCACGGGAACATCAACATATTCTGTTGTCCTCTTTTTGGTTCCTCCAGCTGCTACAATTGGAGAAGGCAATGGCACCCCACTCCAGTACTCTTGCCTGGAAAATCCCATGGACGGAGGAGCCTTCTGCAGACCATGGGGTCTCGAAGAGTCGGACACGACTGAGCGACTTCACTTTCACTTTTCCCTTTCATGCATTGGAGAAGGAAATGGCAACCCACTCCAGTGTTCTTGCCTGGAGAATCCCAGGGACGGGGAAGCCTGGTGGGCCGCCGTCTATGGGGTCACAGAGAGTGGGACCCGACTGAAGCGACTTAGAAGTAGCAGTAGCAGCTGCTACAATACTGTTCTACTCTTTATAGTCACAAGTGGCTCAGCAGAAAATTAGCTTTCAAAGTCTGCATGCTGCTGGTGTAGTTTTTGAGGTTAGGACTGCTTTAGAGGCAGAGCAATCTGAGGCTTTTTGCAGGCAGGGCTTATGTTTCCTTTGACAATAAAATCCCCTAAAATCTTAATTGGTTTCTGTTTGCTTGTTTGTTTTTTTCCTTCTTCCAAATCTCTTCTGAAAATAAGCACACACTTGTCATAATTCTTGAGCTTGGCAAAGATTGTACTTGTTGGTCTTTGTTGAACATTTCTTTCTTCCTCAACTTAATATTGACTAATCTGTGGCACAATTAAAAAAAAAATTGGCTGGAAGCAAAAGGAAGTTTCTCTTAACTGGGTTGTTTCCTCTTCAATCTTTGTTTACAGATTCTATAATTATTGTCTGACTTCAATAACTGTAGAATTTTACTAAAGGAACTATCAAATATTATCATTGTTACTGTTGCGAGTTCCTCCTAGAATAAGTGATAGGCTTGGTGGGAATAAGATCGACTCTCTGTCAACAAAGGCAATAATTTTATCAAAAGCCTCCTCAGTTTTCACTGCTGCAGTATCTATTTTTACCACCAACAGTCCAACCTCTGAGACAATTCTACACATTTTAGGTTTATGTTTCTCTAGTCCTCCACCTCCATGTAAAATTTTCTGTACCAGTAATTTATAGCACATTATTCACACATGTACATCCCTTCCCATGCAACCATATAATTATCATGTTAAAAATGAAGTAAGAACTATAAGTGACATCTTAACAGAAACTTTGCTGGGTAAAGAACTTTAGAACAACCTTCTCATTAGAATAACAATGTCAAGTATGAATAATAAAAATAGTGTGCATGCAAGAATGGATTTCAGAAGTCAGGAAAAGTAACTCTGGAAGATGTGATGTATTTCCAACTACTGTAAAATATTTTTTTCTGTCTCATTTAACTATTCTGAATGTTGAATAATTCATGAGTTAATTCTATGTTAATTAACAAAATTGGCTTATTAATACTCTTAGCCTTAAGAGTCAATGCTCAGAAAACAGTAAGATATTTTCAATCAAGATTATTTGATTGATATGACTATTGATTATTTTGCTCTGATAGGCATTAGGTTAGGTCTTGTGATAAATGCCCACAATTACATGTACCTTTTTTCCAGGCATGATTTGAAATTTAATTATAACAGTTGGTACAGGGCTTTTTTCATAAATGTGCAACTTTAGTCAAATTATTAAACTGATCACCAACTGGTTTATAATGCTTCGGTTCCTAGACTAATGAACCATATATCTTTGTCATTTTCAGTAATGTTTTGACAGTTTTTGCCTCAATGCCTTTGAATCACAAGTGTGTACAGCTGCATTGCTAACTGCTACAGTAGGTCTCCCTCTAAGGATATGGCAGGTCATGATTTCTGATTTTGAATTTTTATAGCCACGCATAATATTTCTTTATTCCGTCACAAATGAATCAAAACAATGTAGTTTTATGATCATCATTAAATATTTAGTTCATTAGAAATGTCTAAATAAGTAATTTAAAATTTAAATGCATGGAAAAATATGTATCTTTAACAATAAAATATTTATAGCACATGAGATAGCCTATATAGGTCCACATAGCCTTTTATGCAGTTGCAAAAACCTAAAAAGGTCTGAGAAGCAAAATATTTAAATAACTCATTTGACAGCAAAATCTGTTCTGAACCGAAGTGAAATTATTGACTTTATTACACCATGTTTTGTTAAAAATTATTTATGTGCTTGAACATGGGACTTTGCTATAGACTCTGTTGTGGGTGCTTTAATATTTCATAAATATATATTATTGCTTTAGCTAAAATAAATATATATGTATATGTATGATGCATGTATATATATAGGGGCTTCCCTGGTGGCTCAGTTGGTAAAGAATCTGCTTGTAATGCAGAAGATTCAGGTCCAGTCCCTGGGTTGGGAAGATTCCCTAGAGGAGGAAATGGCAACCCACTCCAGTATCCTTGCCTCAAAAATCCCAAGGACAGAAGAGCCTGGTGAGCTTCAGTCCATAGGGCTGCAAGAGTTGGACACAAGCTAGAGACTAAACTACCACTATGACATCATGATCTATGCACATATAAATGCATCAGTTCAGGTCAGTTCAGTTGCTCAGTCATGTCCAACTCTTTGTGACCCCATGAATCACAGCATGCCAGGCCTCCCTGTCCATCACCAACTCCCGGAGTTCACTCAGACTCACGTCCATAGGGTCAGTGATGCCATTCAGCCATCTCATCCTCTGTTGTCCCCTTCTCCTCCTGCCTCCAATCCCTCCCAGCATCAGAGTCCTTTCCAATGAGTCAACTCTTCACATGAGGTGGCCAAAGTACTGGAGTTTCAGCTTTAGCATCAGTCCTTCCAATGAGCACCCAGGACTGATCTCCTTTAGAATGGACTGGTTGGATCTCCTTGCAGTCCAAGGGACTCTCAAGATTCTTCTTCAACACCACAGTTCAAAAGCATCAATTCTTCGGTGCTCAGCTTTCTTCACAGTCCAACTCTCACATCCATACATGACCATAAGAAAAACCATAGCCTTGACTAGACGGACCTTTGGTGGCAAAGTAACGTCTCTGCTTTTGAATACACTATCTAGGTTGGTCATAACTTTCCTTCCAAGGAGTAAGCGTCTTTTAATTTCATGGCTGCAGTCACCATCTGCAGTAATTTTGGAGCCCAGAAAAATAAAGCCTGACACTGTTTCTACTGTTTCCCCATCTAGTTCCCATGAAGTGGTGGGACCGGATGCCATGATCTTCGTTTTCTGAATGTTGAGCTTTAAGCCAACTTTTTCACTCTCCACTTTCACCTTCATCAAGAGGCTTTTTAGTTCCTCTTCACTTTCTGCCATAAGGGTGGTGTCATCTGCATATCTGAGGTTATTGATACTTCTCCCGGCAATCTTGATTCCAGCTTGTGCTTCTTCCAGTCCAGCGTTTCTCATGATGTATTTTGCATATAATTTAAATAAACAGGGTGATGAATAATACATTTTTGACAAAAGTGCAAAAGGAATTGATGGAGAAAGGATACTCTTTTTAAGAAATGGCACTGCATTAATTAGGCATCCATAGGCTAAAAATATTAAGATCAGCATAAACCTAAAACACTGTAAAACAAATAATTTGAAAGGGATTGTGGACTTAAGTGAAAAATGTAAAACTATGAAACTTCTAAAAGAAAACATAAGAGAAAATCTTTTATACCTAGAATGTGATGAGGCCTTCTTATTATATGTGAAACAGAAAACATAATCCATGGAAGAAAATAATGAATAAATTGAACTTGATAATAACTGAAAACAAGACCCAAATAAGAAGGCAAGAAGATAAGCTACAGATTGGGAGAAAATATTTGCAAGCAGTATATAGGCCAAATGACTCATGTCTTGAATATATGAAGAACTGTCTAAACTTAATGGTAAGAAAACAACCCAAACAAACAATGGGCAATAGAAGTGAATGGACACTTCATCAAAGAGGATTAACAGATGACAAATACACACAAGGAAATACATTCAACATTATTAGTGACTAGAAAATAATAATGAAAACCACAATGAAGGATTATTGCACATATATTAAAATAGCTAACAAAATATAATAGTAATAATATCAAATGCTAGACAGTATGCAGAACATTTGGACCTGTCGTACTGTGCTGTGAGAATGTAAGAAGGTATAGCCATTCTGGGCATGGATGCAACTATAAAAGGTAATGCAAGAGATTTCTGTGTGGGACAGTTTTATTGTGGCGATGCTTACCTGAACCTATACATACGTGATAGTTGTGGTGGTTCAGTCACTGCTAAGCTGCTAAATTGCCAGGCTCCTCTGTTGATGGAATTTACCAGGCAAGAATACTGGAATGGGTTGCCATTTCTTTCTCCAGGAGATCTTCCTGACCCAGGGACTGAGCCTTGGTCTCCTGCACGGCAGGCAGGTTCTTTACCTTCTGAGTCACTAGAGAAGTCCCACACATATGTGATAAAATTGTTTAATACTATATACATTTATTGGATAAGGAAATGGCAACTCATTCCAGTATTCTTGCCTGGAGAATCTCATGGACAGAGGAAACTAGAGGGTTCACGGGATCACAAAGAGTCGGACATGACTTACGACTGAACAACCATATACATTTATAAACACTCACAAATGAGTAAATGTAAAACTGGAGCAATCTTGAATATGTTTCCTAGATTTTTAATGCTATTACTTTCTTGAATTTGTTCTTTTACTATAGTCGTGTCAGATATTACTATTGGAAGAAACTGAGTTAAGAATACATGGCACCTCTCTGTGTTGTTCTTGCCACATTATGTGAATTTTTAATAATTTTTAAAGGAAAATGTTTTCTTACTACTTGTTAGAATAAATTATCTGCTTTTCAAAAATGACTTATTTACTTACATAAAAAGAGTCAGTTGCTCTCTATAGTACATTCTGACTGCAGCATGAAATATAACTAATGAAGGGGAATTAGGGTCACAGAGATTTGGGTTTAATGACCAGATCTTCTACTTAAATTCTTGATTTTCCAAGCACTCATCTGTATAGTGGGACTTTCCAGGTGGTGCAGTGGTAATGAATCGGCCTGCCACTGCAGGAGACACAAAGATGTGAGTTTGATCCCTGGGTTGGGAAGATTCCCTGGAGGAGGAAATGGTGATCCACTCCAGTATTCTTGCCTGAAAAATTCCTTGGACAGACGAATCTGGTGGGCTACAGTCCATAGGACTGCAAAGAGTTGGATAGGACTGAGTGACTGAGCACAGCAGCATCTGTAAATTGGGCTGAAAATAATATATTTAACTTGCAGTGATTTGGCTAAAAAATAAATGAGCTGATGTAACATACCTACTACAGTGGCTAATTATAATTTTTTCTACTTCTCCTATTTTCCATAAGGCATTCCTCTATCTAAACCTTTTCTTCCCATCTAAATGTATTAATATATTATATACATTAGAGATAAGAAACTTATTTTTAAAATCTCTGTATTTCCTCTATATTCCCTGTACTACCTCTATTGTACACATGAAATGAAGACGTGAGTGAATAATTCTATGAACCTAGTACTATGTTATAATCTAACATATATTAAAAATTGATATTTGATAGAATTGAATTTTAGTTAGGGATAGTGGTGGTTTAGTCACTAAATTGTGTCCAACTCTTGCAACCCCATGGACGGTAGCTCACCAGGCTCCTCTGTCCATGGGATTTTTCCAGGCAAGAATACTGGAATGGGTTACCATTTCCTTCTCCAGGGGATCTCACTGATCCAGGAATCAAACCCACATCTCTTGCATCTCCTGCATTTGCAGACAGATTCTTTATCCACTGGTCCACCAGGCAAGCCCTTAGCTAGGGATACAGGATACAAAAAGATCATTAGCTTTCAAAGCAAGTATCTATCAGTAATGCAAGGAAATTAGCATCCTTACATTTATTTAAGTTTAATTTATATATATATATATATATATATTTTTTTTTTTTTTTAACTGTGCTGGGTCTTTCATGCTCCTCAAGGGCTCTCTCTAGTTGCAGTGAGTGGCGACTACTTTCTAGTTGCGGGCTTCTCAACACAGTGGCTTCTCTTTTTGTGGAGCATGGGCTCTGGGGTATGCACTGGCTTCAGTAATTGCAGCACGCAGGCTCAGTAGTTGTGTTACATGGGCTTAGTGGCCCCAGGGCATGTGGAATCTTCCAAGACCAGGGATCAAACTGTGTCCTCTGCATTGGTAGTCAGATTCTTAACCACTGGACCACCAGGGAAATCCTATTTAACTGTATTTTTTTGGGGGAAAGGTACATAGCCATTCCAAAACATTTGTTGGCTTTCTGCCATAGAGTGTTAGTGAGCACTGGAGATACAGTGGTAGAAATGATGGACCTTCTGTTTTCCAGAAGGTCCCACAGTTTTCCAGATATTTTGACTAAGGAAGTTGTCAGGTTCAACTGACTCTTAAGACACATAAGAACACTCACCAAGGGTTTAAGTAATTTACTTAGGGGAAACCTAACTAAAAAGGCTTAACTAGGAGGAATTAAATTCAAATAATAATGGTGTAAAACAAAAGATGTCTTAGGACCTGTGTTAGACAGAAAAGGAAGATACAATCTAAAGACAGTCACAATTTAACTCTTAAAATGCTGTAGCAAAGCACACCACCTCTGGAGGGTTACTCCACCTGCAGGGTGACTATTTGCATTCTCAGTGGACGTGAATTTGAGCAAACTCCTGAAGATAGTGGAGGACAGAGGAGCCTGGCAGGCTACAGTCCATGGGGTCACAAAGAGTCAGGCATGACTTAGCGACTGAACAACAGCAGCATGTTTGTAACTAGTTGGTTTATGGTAAAGTTGGTTCAAGATCCTGGTGTTCTTTCTCTTGATTATACCCCTTTATTATCCCCCCTACTTCCAGTTCGATAACTTATCAACTCTAAGGGATATTTGGAGGTGATTTCACCTCCATCTTTATAGTTCACATTAACTTTTTTTATTGTCTGAGTCAATTGTAATGACCTAGATTACTTTGAAGTTGCATCTAGGATTTTTTAAAATGCACAGGGATGAGGTACAACCAATTCAGGCTGGAGGTTCCTTCTTGGATTGGGGCAGAGGATATAAACACCTGTAATACTCATTTATTGGGTAAACATTTCTGAATCAAATATATCCAAATGTTAAGATTTATAAAAGCTGAATGAATATGTGGTGTTGATTATGCTATTTCCATATTTTTTTGTAAGCTTGAAATGCTTCAAGGAAATAAGATTCTTTGATTTGTTTCTAAATGTACCTGACAACTACATGTCTCTTTATGTGTATACCTGAAAATTGTGTTAAGTAGTATCGTATAAATAGAATAATTTGTAAAATATTGGACAATTTACTATGTAAGGCACCAAAGTTTAAATCGATTTTTAAATAATAGAATTTATTAATCATTGAATCTGCCTAAAACAAGACATACATGTAGACTGACATGCTCCACAGTGGGCACATCAGGGCAGTTATGTGATGTTTGTACTTCTATCTGGAGAAGGCAATGGCACCTCACCCCAGTACTCTTGCCTGGAAAATCCCATGGGCAGAGGAGCCTGGTAGGCTGCAGTCCATGGCGTTGTGAAGAGTCGGACATGACTGAGTGACTTCACTTTCACTTTCACTTTGTACTTCTATCTCATGGTTTATGTTAGATATGCCCTTCTTATTGTGAAGTAATTAAGGGCAATCCGTGAAAAAAATATTTTGAATTAGGCATGTCATTCTTATGAGAAGTTACATGATTCTATAAATACTTTGTTGTGCTTCCATTATCAATTTATTCAGAATTAGAATATCACATTCTTTTAGAATTTGCTGCATTTTGAATTTTTTCTAATTGGAATTAGTTTTTGCAAAAGGAGAAAATGTTCAAAAGATATAGTAGCAAATATTTTGTTTCATTTACTTACTGGAATTCTAACAAGCTGATGTTAAGATGAGCTAAAATTGTTGGTAATATCTCTGCATAACAGCTGTGCTTACATTCTGTGTAGGAGTTGGAACTAAGGGTGAACCACAGAGCTCAGGAGTGCCTATAGAGAAGTGGTTGGGGGTAAAAAGATATAATATAACCAATTAAATAACCATCTTGTTGCTGTCATTGTAATTATAGCTGCTGCTGCTGCTGCTAAGTTGCTTCTGTCGTGACCCACTCTGTGCGACCCCATAGACGACAGCCCACCAGGCTCCCCTGTCCCTGAGATTCTCCAGGCAAGAACACTGGAGTGGGTTGCCATTTCCTTCTCCAATGCATGAAAGTGAAAAGTGAAAGTGAAGTCACTCAGTCGTGTCTGACTCCTAGCGACCCCATGGACTGCAGCCTACCAGGCTCCCTCGTCCATGGGATTTTCCAGGCAAGAGTACTAGAGTGGGTTGCCATTGCCTCTTCTAATTATAGCTGCTGCTGATCTTAAAAAGTATAGTTTTCTATTCATCATATAAGTCAAATCCCTCCTCCCTTCAAGCTGGACTAAAGACAGCAGCAATAATTTGAATGAAACTTAAGATATCAATTTATAGTCCCACACAGAAGACTAAAGAGAAGATGGTTCACAATGTTGGTGATAGCAGTTGGCATCATATCCTTCGACACACCTACCAGGATAGCTAAACTTTAAAAACTCAAACAAATAAAATTACATTATCAATGATTATTGATGAACATATGAAGTAACTGAAACTTTCATTCTGCTTTTGTCATTCTAAGTCAACACAACTGCTTTGGAAAAATGAGTGACAGTGTCTGTTAGAGCTGAGCATATGCATACCTTACAGCTGCAATTCCACTCCTACTCAGTAGAGTATATGCACCAAAAATACGTGTACAAGAGTGTTCATCATAGCAGTATCTGTAATAACCCAAAACTTGAAACAACAGGAGAATGCAGAATCTTTGGGATATTTATATTCTACAGTAGACTATCAAATGACATTCAAAATGAATAAATTATTGCTTCACGCAACAATAAGAGCTACTCATATAAATAAAACAGTAAGTGAAAGAAGTCAGAACACAAGAAGGTACTTTGGATGTATTAGTTTTCCATCACAGCTAACAAATTAGCACAAACTTAGTACCTGAACACACTATGCACTTATTATCTCACATTTTCCAAGGGTCAGGAGTTCATGAGTGAGAAGCTGGGTCCTATGTTCATGGTCTCACTAGGATAACATCAGTATTCACTGATATTGCAATGTTATATGAAGATTAGGGTCCTCTTTCAACTCATTGAGGCGACTGGTAGTTCCTTGCAATCGTAGGACTGAGGCCTATGTTTTCTGGCTGTCTGATGGCCAGGGTATGCTCTCAGGTCCTAGCCACATGGCCTTCTCATAACATGGTGGATTATTTCTTCAGGCCAGGAGGAGACCATCTATGGCTCTGAAACTCTCTTTCTCAGGAAAGGCCCAGCCACTCTTAAAAAGTCACTTGATTACCACATTTGGATAATTCAAAGTTATTAATTCATAGTCTAATCACAGGAATGGAATCTCTGTATTCACAAATCCTTCCTTATACCCAAATGGGGACATGGAGATCATATACACCATGGAGAATAACTCTTGGAAGCCATGTTAGAATTATGCTTCTTTGTATTGTATGCTGCTACTGCTGCTGCTAAGTAGCTTCAGTCGTGTCGGACTCTGTGCAACCCCAGAGACGGCAGCCCACCAGGCTCCTCCATCCCTGGGATCCTCCAGGCAAGAACACTGAAGTGGGTTGCCATTTCCTTCTCCGATGGATGAAAATGAAAAGTGAAAGTGAAGTCCCTCAGCTGTGTCTGACTCTTAGCGACCCTGTGGACTGCAGCCTATCAGGCTCCCCTGTCCTTGGGATTTTCCAGGCAAGAGTAATGGAGTGGGGTGCCATTGCCTTCTCTGTTGTATTGTATAACTATATTCATATAAATTTAAGAGGCAAAATATTTGGAAAAGAACTCAAACCACTGTCCATCTTTAGAGGAGGATAGTAGTGGCTGGGATAGAGTTCAAGGAAAGCTTCTATATAATGTCTCCTATATTATAATCTTCTTTTTTTTTTCTTTATGGTCAGTTTATTTTCACTAAGAATGCCAAGACAATTCAATGGGGGAAAATAGTATAGTCAATAAATAGTGCTGGGACAAATGGATGTCAACATGCAAAGATAGCATATGTGGAAAACCCTAGAGCAAAGATCAGCAAAGTAGCCAGACAGCCGCATCTGGTTGTATCTCTTGCGTATTGGCTGTAGCCATTTTTGCCCTACACTGACAGAGTTTATAGCTATGATAGAAATAGTTTGCCCCATAAAGTTGAAAATATTCTATCTGATATTGTACAGAAGAAGTTTGTGGACTCATGCCCTAGAGAATTAATCATAAAATTAACACAAATAATAAAATAATTTAGTAACTAGCAGGCTATAAAATGAACATTCAGAACTAAATATTCTTTATATGTTCAGATATTTACCTGTTAGAGGATTATAGTTTTAGGGAAAACCCCGGATAAATAACAAAAAGATAAATACTTGGGGATAAATGTAACACACATAGAAAAACTATTTGAGAAAAACTTTAAAACACTTATGAAAGACACAAAACTTGACCTGAAAGATTAAACTAATGAAAACACAATTCTCCCTAATTTATAATTTTCACATAATTTCTATAAAAAATAGCTACTGCTTTTTTTTTTTTTTTTACTTTACAATATTGTATTGGTTTTGCCATACATCAACATGAATCCACCATGGGTGTACATGTGCTCCCCATCTTGGACCCCCCTCCCACCTCCCTCCCCATACCATCCCTCTGGGTCATCCCAGTGCACTAGCCCCAAGCATCCTGTGTCCTGCATCGAACCTGGACTGGCGATTTGTTTCTTATATGATATTATACATGTTTCAATGCCATTCTCCCAAATCATCCCCACCTCTCCCTCTCCCACAGAGTCCAAAAGACTGTTCTATACATCTGCGTCTCTTTGCTGTCTCACATACAGTGTTATCGTTACCCTGTATATAACCTGTATTCAGAAAATCTTCTGATTTTCTGAACTGCTCAATTATGACTTGATGATTTTGGTATATATAAGTTTATTAAATTTTTTATTTATAAGAAAGCATTACTGGTTCCCTTCTTTCCAAGAATATATGTAGGTGGACATGTACAGAATATAATAGAGCTCTCAGTCAAGAGTGAGTGGGGAGAAATTCCTTGTGTTCTAGGAATTATTTGATGATGTATTTGTCATCTAACATATGGAGTAGTCAGTCAAAACATTTTTTGTCCACTGTCAAAAAAATCAAAACAAATGTTTTTTTTTATTCTAAAGAATAAAATTTATATGTCCCTCTTTCAGGAATCATTCTTTGCTATGCATAGTCAACATGAAATAAAACAAATATTGCAAAGAAAATTGCTGTGCCACTGTGCCATAATTCAATTGATGATTGACTTTCAGTCTCTAAAGTCCTTTCCCTCCAAAAAATATGGCTAATTTTATTTTACAGGTGAAATGGGGAGGAGGGCTAGTTAGTAAGTGACTTCCTGACGATTATTTGAGACTTTTTCAGTTCAGTGTATGGACAATCATATATTATACAAATTCTAATGTCTTTGTATATTTTTAAATACTACAGTTTATTTAAAGCCACTTTATTTTAACTTTACCTTGCAAAGATACAATTATCTCATATAAGTCATTAACTTTTGAATACCAGCTCCTAAACTGTGATGAGTTTAGCCATATATGTGTTCTGTAAACTGCTAATTTTCTTTTTCCTCTTAGATTCTGTACCATTAAGAATGAGTTGTTTCCTAGCTCATTGTCACTCTCTAATTATTTATATTCTAATTCTTGGTGATTTCAATTAACTTGTAGGTAACACTTCACCCATCTGGCCTCAAGTTCCTTAATTTAACCTGTTATCAATAATCTTGTCCTCCACCATATCTCCTAAACCCACTCTCTAGATACAATTTTTACCAATAATTGTACCTCCTCTGCAACATCAATTTTTCACAGCTCACTCTCTGAGCATTGCCTCCTGTATTGTTTTCCTCTGTTTCCTCTATAGGACTCTGTCTACAAAACTTTACCCTATAATTCATTGATGTTATCAACTTTTCACTGTCTCTCATCTTCTTAATACCTTCTCTCTTTTGTGTAAATTTTATGTTCAATCATTAAAATCATGATTTGCATATGGCCTTTATTTTTCTCCTCTTATGTTTTATCACACTTGTTTAAGTCTAGTTAATTTCAACTCACCATCAATTTTTATTCCAATCCCAAAGAAAGGCAAAACCAAAGAATGCTTAAATTACCGCACAATTGCACTTATCTCACATGCTAGTAAAGTAATGCTCAAAATTCTCCAAGCCAGGCTTCAACAACGTGTGAATTGTGAACTTCTAGACATTCAAGCTGGTTTTAGAAAAGGAAGAGGAATCAGAGATCAAATCGCCAACATCTGTTGGATCATCAAAAAAGCAAGAGAGTTCCAGGAAAAACATCTATTTCTGCTTTATTGACTATGCCAAAGCCTTTGACTGTGTGGATCACAACTGTGATCCAACTGTGGAAATTTCTTCAAGAGATGGGAATACCAGACTACCTGACCTGCCTCTGGAGAAACCTATATGCAGGTCTGAAAACAACAGCTAGAACTGGACATGGAACAACAGACTGGTTCCAAATAGGAAAAGGAGTACGTCAAGGCTGTATAGTGTCACCCTGCTTACTTAACATATATGCTTACTTTAACATATGAAAAATGTTGGGCTGGATGAAACACAAGTTGGAATCAAGATTGCTGGGAGAAATGTCAATAACCTCAGATTTGTAGATGACACCAGCCTTATGGCAGAAAGTGAGGAATAACTAAAGAGCCTTTTGATGAAAGTGAAAGTGGAGAGTGAAAAAGTTGGCTTAAAGTTCAACATTCAGAAAACTAAGATCATGGCGTCCAGTCCCATCACTTCATGGCAATTAGATGGGGAAACAGTGGCAGACTTTTGAGGGGGAGGCTCCAAAATCACTGCAGATGGTGACTGCAGCCATGAAATTAAAAGATGTTTACTCCTTGGAAGGAAAGTTATGACCAACCTAGATAGCATATTAAAAAGCAGAGACATTACTTTGCCAACAAAGGTCCATCTAGTCAGGGCTATGGTTTTTCCAATGATCACGTATGGATGTAAGAGTTGGACTATAAAGAAAGCTGAGCGCCGAAGAATTGATGCTTTTGAACTGTGATGTTGGAGGTCTCTTGAGAGTCTCTTGGACTTCAAGGAGATCCAACCAGTCCATTCTTAGGAAGATCAGTCCTGGGTGTTCATTGGAAGGACTGATGTTGAAGCTGAAACTCCAATACTTTGGCCACCTGATGTGAAGAACTGACTCATTAGAAAAGACCCTGATGTTGGGAAAGATTGAAGGTAGGAGGAGAAGGGGACAACAGAGGTTGAGACGGTTGGATGGCATCACCAACTCAATAGGCATGAGTTTGAGTAAACTAGGAGTTGGTGATGGACAGGGAGGCCTGGTGTGCTGCAGTCCACAGGGTCACAAAAAGTCAGACACTACTGAGCCACTGAATTGAACTGATCAATTCCTTAACATCTATTTAGCTGAATGTGGCTGGATAAAAACTACAATTTTAAAATTGTTTTCATTATAAATTCTTGTCAAAGGGACACTAACTCTATCAGGCAATCACATAATATTGTTCTAGTCTGCTAACTTCCCATTTCTCAAAATCCAAATGCCCTTCTCCATCTTTATTCTGAGAAGATGACTTTGTTCTATCTAAAGCAATCCCTCCACTTCTATACTAGATTGCCTCTTGTGGCACAAAAAGCTAACATATACACAAGGACATGGGTTTTATTCCTACTAACAAACTTTGGTAATATGAAACTACTTATCCTGTGATTGTATTTCTCAGCTTCCCTTGATCCTAAGCACAGCCATATTATTAATTCTCACCCACTGAATGTGATTGAATGGGAAGTTCTATGTGTCATTTTGGGCAAGTAACTTTGACACAAGAATAGCGTCTCCATGTTGTCTTTTTCTCATTACTTATCAAGGGGAAAACAAACAGAAATCTCAGGCCTTCAGGATGGACTGAGGCACAGTATTGAAGGAGATGTCATCCCTTGAAATTTTTGCATAGAAAACAACCCGCTGAATAAAACTGTTAATGAACACAAAATGAAATCCTACTGTGTTAGCCATGGGGCTTTTTGGACATGGATGTTAGAGCAACTAATGTTAATTATTTGATGTATCTATCACCTCTGACCATCATTCTGGCAATTCTCTTCTCTATATCTTACTTATCAATGTTTCACTCTTCACTGGAAGGCTAACAATTATCCTGCAGTAAAAAAATAAATTTGAGACTCTACTTCCCATTAGTTACCACTCATGTATTTGCTCCCTTCTGCAGAAAAATTTCTTGAGCAAGTTATTACTTCCTGTGTTTCTTCTCTTTCTCTTTTAATCTCTCTCCAATTAGGCTTTCATCTCCATTGTTTCATCAAAACTTATCTCTATGAGATCAGCAATGACCTTCAACTTGCTAAATTCACTTGTCAATTCTCAGTTTCTATCTTAATTGACTTACTAGCCACTTGATAACAACAATTTTCTTCTTGCTCACACATTTTATTTAATTGGCTTCAAAAACAGGTCTCTTGGTTGTTCTTCAAAATCACAGATCACTCCTCAGGCTCCTTGACTGCTCATCTTTACTTTGAACTTTCATCCTTGATTGCACCAGGGATCAGCCTTGATTCTCTTCTTTACCAACACTTACTACCTTGGCCATCTCATCCACTCTGATGGCTTAAATATGCTCTCTACATGGCATTGAAACTTAATTGTAAATGTCAAACACAGACCTCTCTTCTAAGTTACAGATTTCTATAGCTATTTGACTACTTAACATCTCCATTTGGAGTTGAATAGACATCTTTAACCCATTAGGTCTGAGACTAAACTTAGGATCTCACCTAAATCTCTCCTCTCCATCAATTTTCTGAGGAGAAGTTGGATAGAACTTTTAAATTCGCTCTTCCATAGTTTAAGTTATTGTGTGTACCCCTCTGGGCTTCTCTGGTGGCTCAGATGGTAAAGAAACTGCCTACAATGCAGGAGACCTGAGTTCAATCCCTGGGTCAGGAAGATGCCCTAGAGAAGGGAAAGCCTATCCACTCCAATATTCTTTATTTTTTAAAATTTTATTTATTTTAATTAGAGGCTAATTACAATATTGTGGTGGTTTTTGCCACACATTGACATGAATCAGCCACAGGTGTGCATGTGTCCCCCATCCCGAACCCCCTTCCCATGTCCTTGCCTATCCCATCCCTCTGGGTTGTCTCAGTGGACTGGCTTTGAGTGCATTGTTTCATGCATCAAACTTAGACTGCTCATCTATTTCACATATGGTAATATACATATTTCAATGCTATTCTCTCAAGTCATCCCACCCTTGCCTTCTCCCACAGAGTCCAAAAGTCTGTTCTTTATATCTTGTCTCTTTTGCTGTCTTGCATATAGGGTCATTGTTACCATCTTTCTAAATTCCACATATATGCATTAATATATTGTGTTTGTGTTTTTCTTTCTGACTTACTTCTCTCTGTATAATAGACTCCAGTTTTATCCACCTCATTAGAACTGATTCAAATGTGTCCTTTTTAATAGTTGAGTAGTACTCCATTGTGTATATGTACCACAGCTTTCTTATCCATTCATCTGCTGATGGACATCTAGGTTGCTTCCACGTCCTGGCTATTGTAAACAGTGCTGTGATGAACATCGGGGTACATGTGTCTCTTTCAGTTCTGGTTTCCTCAGTGTGTATGCCCAGCAGTGGGATTGCTGGGTCATATGGCTGTTCTATTTCCAGTTTTTTAAGGAATCTCCACACTGTTCTCCATAGTGGCTGTACTAGTTTGCATTCCCACCAATAGTGTAAGAGGGTTCCTTTTTTTCCACACACTCTCCAGCATTTCTTGTTTGTAGACTTTTTGATAGTAGCCATTCTGACCAGCATGAGATGGTACCTCATTGTGGTTTTGATTTTTATTTATCTGATAATGTCACTCCAGTATTCTTGCCTGGAGAATTCCATGGACAGAGGAACTTGGCAGATTAGAGTCCATGGAGTCACAAAGAGTTGGACACGACTGAGTGGAAAACACTCTTACACACTGTCTTCTTTAAAAAAAAAAAATTATTTATCTTTGGATTTTTTACAGTTTGAATATAATATGCTTGGTTATCATTTATTTTTTTCATTTATTCCACTTGGTGTTCTCTGATTCTTAAAGCTGTGGTTTGCTGTCTGACATTAATTGGAGGGAAATTCTTAGTCATTATTGCTTCAGATATTTCTTATGTTCCTTTCTTTCTTCTTCTAGTATTCCCATTATGCATATGTTATAACTTTTGTAGTCATTCCATAGTTATTAGATATTTTATCCTTTTTTTTCATTTTTGTGTCTCCATGCTTTTCAGTTTTGGATGTTTTTATTGACATATTTATGAGCTTAGAGATTTTTTCCTCAGCCATATCTAGTCTATTAGTGAGATCATCAAAGGCATTCTTCATATCTGCTACAGTATTTTTTACCTCTACCATTTCTTCCTTTGATTAAAATTTCATATTTCCACATATATAAACATTCAGTTCTCACATATTGTTTATTTTTAGCCCTCAGCATATTAATCATAGTTGTTTTAAATTCTTGGTCTGATAATTCCAATGTCCCAGCCATATCTGAATCAATTCTGATACTTGTTCTATCTCCCCAGAATGTCTACTGTTCTAGGGTTTTCTCTTTTCTTGCCTTTTAGTATGCCTTGCAATATTTTGTTAAAAGCCATACATGATGTATGATGCAGTCAGTAAAAAGAACTGTGGTAAACAGATATTTAGTAGTGTAATAGTGAGGCATGGGGAGGCCAATACAGGAGACAGAAGAAAGCAGGCTGGATTCTAGGGTTGGGAAGATAAACTGGAGGAGGGCATGGCAACCCATTCCAGTATTCTTCTCTGGAGAATCCCACTGACAAAGGAGCCTGGTGGGCTACTGTCCATAGGGTCACAAAGAGTCAGACACAAGTGAAGCCATTAGTACACATGCACACACGCACACACACATGTATTGTAAGTAATCTACAGAAGATTTAAAGTATACAAGAGGATGTGCATCAGATCAGATCAGTCGCTCAGTCGTGTCTGACTCTGCGACCCCATGAATCGCAGCATGCCAGGCCTTCCTGTCCATCACCAACTCCCGGAGTTCACTCAGACTCACGTCCATCGAGTCAGTGATGCCATCCAGCCATCTCATCCTCTGTCATCCCCTTCTCCTCCTGCCCCCAATCCCTCCCAGCATCAGAGTCTTTTCCAATGAGTTAACTCTTTGCATGATGTGGCCAAAGTACTGGAGTTTCAGATTTAGCATCATTCCTTCCAAAGAAATCCCAGGGCTGATCTCCTTCAGAATGGACTGGTTGGATCTCCTTGCAGTCCAAGGGACTCTCAAGAGTCTTCTCCAACACATAGGTTATATCAAATACTGTAAGGTCTGTCAGGAACTTAAGCTCTCACAGCTTTTGGTATTCATGGTGGTCCTGGAAACAATGCCTTTAAGATGTCAAGGGAGCATTTCATTTCAAAATAGTTATTCCTCTCCCCCGTCAGAAAACCAAAGGGATTTCTCTACCATATTCTCTACCAGGTTCTCAGAACCTGGTGGAACTCCTGAGCTAAATCACAAAAGCATATGAAGCCCCCTGAAACTAGGCCATCCTGGACTATTCAACTCTCAGACTTGTTCACATGAAGCATTCCGAAATTTATCTGTTATAGTTTAGGCTTTTTGACTCTGATCCTGGGGAAGATTGAAGGCAGGAGGAGAAGGAGATGACAGAGGATGAGATGGTTGAATGGTATCACCAATTCAATGGACATGAGTTTGAGCAAGCTTGGGGAGATGGTGAAGGACAGGGAAGCCCAGCGTCCATGGGGTCTCAAAGAGTCAGACACGACAGAGTGACTGAACAACAACAACAATCCTGATACAGGTTTCCACAGACAATTCTGCTTGTGTGTTTCTGCTGTGGTAAATTTTGCTTCTCTGAATCTGTCTGTTTGTATATCCAATTTTGGGGGTAGCTGTTTGCCTGTGACCTCACATCTCTGACAGATCCAAGAAGAGTTGTTGACTTTTCAGTTTGTTCAATTTTTTACTCATTGTTATGATGGAGTGACTACTTACAAACTCTTTATATGTCAACTAAAAACTAAAAGTTCCCACAGCTTTCCCAGTTAATACGATGGTGGCCCCATCTTTTTGTTGCTAAGGCAACACTGTCTTTCAATCATCTCTGATTTCACCATTGTTCATATCCTAATAAAATAGCAGTTAAGTCCTGCTGGTTCCACCTTATGGATGTATCCTGAATTTGAATACATCTTACCATCTCTACTGTCTTCTGAAACAGCATTGACTTGATCAGAGCAATTTAGCTTCTTGCCTGTGTTTCTGCTACGTTTGCTCACTGATAATCTAAATTTGAAGAGATCAGCAAGAGTGACCCTTTCAAATTGTTAGTCAGATCATGCCATTTCTTTGCTCCTAACACTTCGGTGTCTTCCCATTTAAGTCAGAATAAATAGAAAGTTCCCTGTAAAGCCATGCATAACCTCTGCTAACCCCAAACTCATACCCTAATATATTCCGCCTTGTTCTCTCTGCTATAGCCTACTGGCTCTCTACTCTTCTTGAAGCGTGTAACTATGTCTTGAGTTAGTGCCATGGCACTGGTTGTCCTGTATCAACCAGTGTACATAGAACTGTCTGTAACTTCCCTACTCCCGATGCCATACGGCTAACTGACTGGTTTCCTTCAAATCTTTGTTTAAATAGCTTCTTGGTGACACACTATGAATAAAAAATTTAAATCTTAACCTATTCTCCTTCTTATTTATATTCCAAATTTCTTTACCCTGCCTTACTTGAAAAAGTTTTTGACAAAATTATCGCCTTCAAGTATACAATATAACATATGTATTTATTAGATGCAGTGTTTGTGTCTCCTCTGCCTCTTTACTCTTACAACATATCACAAGAATGTAAACTTCATGGGGAACTTGGGCAGAGATTTTTGCCTGTTCTATTCATTAATGTCTTCTAAGTACCTAACATGATATCTGGCACTTAAATATCACAGACTGCATAAACAAAGGCACAAAATCATTGTTTTATATTTAAGATAAAATATATTTAAAATGAAGATGATCAAGATAAATTCAATTTAGATTGTGACACGCACAAAAACACACACACTATACATGTATAGTACCTAACACCTGCCCAGTTTAGAAACAGTATAATAACTACAGATAATTCTGATGCTCAAAAATATTCCAAATGGGTGAAAATGCAGAGAAGGGCTAGTAAGTAGCCAGATGGGATGGGTGGAGACAAATAGGTTTACAGGATTAAGAGGTATAGACTTCCAGTTATAGAATAAGTAAGTCACAGGGAAGTAATTTGCAGCATAAGGAATATGATCAATAAAATTGTAATAACTTGGTATGAGGACTGATGATTATTAGACTGATTAATGATCATTCATAATGTACACTAATGTCAGGTCATTATGTATAGAGTTGAAACTAATACATCAACTATATTTCAATAAAAATATATTTGTAGCACAAATTTTATTTAAATGTTATAATTGTTTAAAAAAAAAAACTCTTGTATCTTAGTATAATAAGTAACCCTTAACAAATATTTTCCTGGATAATTATTTGTGTTCAGAAATTTTATACACTTAAATTTTACTTTTAATAAAATCTTTTTTTGCCTGCAACTATTGAAAAAAAAAATTGGCATTCAAGTTATTTTTCACATACCTAGTACCAGTTTATGGTATTAGGACATATCAGTCTTGAGTTTTATTGTTCTATTTTTCATTAATAGTTCAGTTCAGTTCTGCTCAATTCAGTCATTCAGCTGTGTCCGACTCTTTGCGACACCATGAATCACAGCACGCCAGGCCTCCAAGTCCATCACCAACTCCCGGAGTTCATTCAAACTCATGTCCATCGAGTCGATGATGCCATACAGCCATCTCATCCTCTGTCGTCCCCTTCTCCACCTGCCCCCAATCCCTCCCAGCATCAGGGTCTTTTCCAATGAGTCAACTCTTCGCATTAATAGTTATACTTAATCAAAATAATCTAAAGCTTTTTATAAATCTCAAGTAATTAATCAGGACATTTGATTATACTAAATTTGGTTTTTTCTTTTACTAACATATGGTTTTTCCAGTAGTTATGTGTGGATGTGAGAAGTGGACCATAAAGAAAGCTGAGCACCGAAGAATTGATGCTTTTGAACTGTAGTATTGGAGAAGACTCTTGAGAGTGCCTTGGGCTGCAAGGAGATCAAACCAGTCAATCCCAAAGGAAATCAACCCTGAATATTCATTGGAAGGGCTGAAGCTGAAGTACCGGGGTCCAGCCCCAGTTGGATCCAAGGATTCCCTCAGGATGATGGCGTCAGCGATTAGAATAGCAAAGCAAAGAGATTTTAGAGGCTCATTATAACTGGTTCCGTGGAAAATCAATATAACCCGTGACACCAGGTTTGTTCTGACCATGGAGGCCACAGGTGCTTTCTCGAATTGCTGAAGGTGCCCCACCTTGGGCACCTTCTCGAGTGGGCCTTAGAAGCCCAGGCAAGTAAGTGGTCTCAGAGGACCTCCACGTTCCAATTATTTTGGCCTGAAGGAAGATCAGAAGAGAAAAGGAGGAAAAGGAAACAAGAAAGAACGACACGGGGAGACCAAGCTTTGAGCAATGCCTGTAGCTTTATTTTCAAAGGGAGCTGATATACCTTAAGTTGTGCATAGAGGATAATAGGGGGTGTGAAATCATGCAGAGTCAGCAGTCTTTGATCCTTATCGAGACCAGGCTTTCTTTTCTGCAAACTTATCGTATACAAATGGTTTAGATGATTTACATCATCTTCTGGCCAGAAGGCCTGTTAACATTTTATGACTCTGATAAAGGTTTATCAACCATAAGACTTATTTTCTCTAAGAGTAATTATTTTAAAATTTGGCGCCATCCTCCGAAGGTGTTAGATAAAGTTGCATTCCTATAGGGCAGAGGTGCAGTGGGTTTACAACAAGGAAAGAATTTATTACCTTAAGGGTCTAAAGTTGTTAGCACCAAGGCCACTACTTATTTTTTCTATGTACCAACTATATTAATACACTTTCAAGGATACAATACAGGGGATGTGGAAACTTGGCAGCAAGCATTGGCTCAACAATGAAATCTTCTACTAGTTCTAACAATTTCTAACTCTCCGAGAGACTCTATACTATTTGAATATCTTAAGCTTCCCATGCCTCTCGAGGTTGGGGGACTGTAAACAATTGTATTCGTAGCTGTAGGAGTCTGGGTAAACCTGTCAGGCAAGTTAGAGAGCCATCTGAGGGGTTTGGATTGAAACACTCCTATTATGCCCAAGAGGCTAATTAGCTGGAGCTCTAAGTTGATTTCCTTCAGAGAAAGGTGGTTGGGGATAGCCCCCTCCCCCCCCCCAGTTAATGTCAGAGGAGTTGGTGAAAGTCATAAAATAGTAAAACAGACAGATTCTGGTTTTGGGGTAGATGCTCAGGCAGGTCTGGGGGGGCCCCTCGAGTCCTGACTCGCCTTTGCATATCAGGCCTCTCCGCATGACCTTTGTCATGGGTGGAAACTCCGGGGCTGGCTCCCAGCACTGAAGCTCCAATACTTTGGCCATCTGATGCAAAGAACTTACTCCTTAGAAAATAACCTGATACTGGAAAAGACTGAAGGTAGGAGGAGAAGGGGACAACAGAATATGAGATAGTTGAACGGCATCACCGATTCGATGGACATGAATTTGAACAAGCTCCAGGAGTTGGTGATGGACAGGGAAGCCTGGTGTGCTCAGTCCATGGGTCATAAAGTACTGGACATGACTGAGCGACTGAACTGAATATATGTAGAGGTGGTTCATGTTGACATTCTAAAAATGACTGTGTTTTAAAGCAATCTCTTTGTAATACTAAATGCAAAATATTTTTAATTAATTATGATTAAAATCATTTTCAAATGGTCTTATAAGTAGATAGCCCTGAAAACAATATTAGAAACAGTGACAGTAATAGGATATCATTCCAGGCACTCTGAACACCCATCTACTTACAGATCATCATATTATAAGAAATACTGGGTTTGATAGCATTGCTCACTGGTTCTCTACCAATGTATTTGTAATATTTATGTGTACCTTTAAAATTTGTTCCCTAGTCCATATTTCTTAGGAAAAAAATACATATCTGATGGTTAATAAAATTCATTCTGCTTTCCATTCATTAGAAGCTATACTAGAAAAAAATTATTGAGCATTGAACTACATACTTGATACACTGTTATAGAAATGACTCTTCATTGTGCCTAAATTAGAGACTGTAACACTAATTGCACCATGAACTAATTCTTGGGGGAAAAAGGAAAGAAAAACAATGGGAAACAATTATCAACTTGGAGTGGTAATGATGCTTCTATTCTGAAGAGAGAAAAGTCCCAGAAACTCTCAGTATTTATTATTAAATAAAAGAGCATTTATTTGTTCCCCAGGCTTCATTCCAGTAAAGATCTCAATGGAGACATCATAAAATGATGCCTTTATAATTATGATAACTAATTATAAGTTAATTTCAGAAAGGGAATTTGGGATCAGAGGCTATGCATTATTTGTATCTCTATATTTTTGAGACAAACATAACCCAGATAGCTTTGTTTCAAATGTGGTATCATTTATCTCTTGGTTTATTTGAAAATATAACCTTTATTTTAGGTTAATTTTAGATTCACAGAAAAGTTACTGAAATAGTTCATGGAGTTCACATACACCTTTCACATGTTAACATCTTACACTAGTATGATACAAATCACATAATTAATGAACCAACATTAATGCATTACTTCCTAAGTTCATACCTTATTCAGATTTCCTTAGTGTTTACCTTTTTTTTTTTTTTTTCTATTTCAGGATCTCATCCAGGATATCATATTACATTTCATCATCATATCTTCCAGTATCCTCTCCTTTACGACACTTTTTCTGACTCCTTGCTTTGGATGACCTGGAGTGTTTAAAAGAATGTTATTCAGGTATATGAAGAATGACCTTTAGCTGAGATTTGTCTAGTATTTTCTTATAATTAAACATGAGTTATGGGATTTGGGATGGGGGAAGGTGCTGTTCTTTTCATACTATATGAAGGATAACATTTTTGTTATTATAATTGAGGTTCAGCATCATCAGTTGACTGAGAGATTGTCTCCACTGTGAAGTTGTTCTCTGCAAATTTCTATACTGTATTCTTAGGAAGGAGGTTGATATTCACAGCTCATATGTAGGGGTGAAGAGTTACATTCCAACTCCTGGCGAGACAATACTAACATTAATTATTTGGAATTATTTTGAGTGAGAAATCTATTACTCTCCCATTTATAGTTTCAATCATTCCATTGGCATGGAATTCAGGATACCTCTTTTATATTTAGGGTTATAATCCAATACAGGGCTTCCCAGATGACATTAGTATAAAATAATTTTCCTGACAATGCTGGAAACACAAGAGACGTGGGTTCAATCCCTGGGTTGGGAAGATCCCCTGGAGTAGGAAATGGCACTGCCCTCTGGTATTCTTGCCTGGAAAATTCCATGGTGCAGAGGAGATTGGTGGGCTACAGTCTATGGAGCTGCAAAGTGTCAGATGTGACTCAGCATGCAAACACACACACACACAGCACCCCCCCCCCAATATGATGCTATATTACTATTTCAGCTTTGACCACTGGAGTTTATTCATTCAGCTTCTTCATTGCTTTGACATACTTCAATAGCTTGTTCCTTTTTTTGAACGCTTTCTTATTTTTGACATTATATCCATGATCATCTTGTATATTTCCTGTTCCAGTATTAGACTCAGTCATTTATCCAAGGAGCTCTAATTTCTTTTATTGGAGAACGGTATTAGAAACCAAGATCTGGGCATTGGGTATGCTCATTGCTACTTGGGTGTTGTTGCTTCCAGGGTCTCTTAGCCACAGATTTTGGAATTATATGTGGAATTATATTATATATATATATATATATATATATATATATATATAACTATTTCTATATTTATCCATCTGTATATATATTACACTAAACATAAGTTCAGAGTAATATCACCAGCTCTAATCCAGTATTACATGGCTCACCCTAGCATTCACCCCTCACTTATATTACACATACCACTGCAGCAGTGAGAAATCTGGCTCCTACCACCTGCAGTTATTAGTGATTTATTTTAATCCCAGAATACAACTACAGTGGTTCCAGAATTGTTACCTCATATGGGTAAGAAATAACTGATAACTAGATGACAGTGCATGTGCACAGTTCCTGTTGTCTTCAGTGTTATATAGACTCCATGCATTTCCAGTCACTTAAGTTAGCCTTTATTTTTCCCTAGTTCATCAATGAGGTGATGTCATACAATTGTAACAGGTTATTTTGTCACAGTCTGCATTTCATCATGAGATCTTCTGATGTTCTAATTTATTTTTAATTTTCAGATATCAGTTTAATTGACATACATTAAGATCTTTGAGTTTTAAAGTCTTACGGGGTTTAACAAATGTACAACATGTGTATACTAGCATAGAATCATGCAGAATTGTTTCACAGTCCTTAAAAAAACAAATCAATTCAAAAATCAGTGTTTCAACCCTTCAAAACTACATCTGCAAACTCTCAGAACTCACTGATCATTTTTTCTTCTACACAGTTTTACCTTTTCTAGAATAGCATATAAATTGAATACTACAATATTAACATTTTTACACTAGTTTCTTTCATTTAGCAATATTCATCCATGTCATTATTTGGATTGATAGTTCATTCCTTTTCCTCACTAAGTAATATTCAATTATGTGTTTGTATCACAATTTTTTGTCCATTCACCTGAAAAAGGATATATTGGCTGCTTCCTTTGGGGGGGGGCAGTTATGAGTAATGTGGATGTGCATTAGTTGCTCAAGTTATGTCTGACTCTTTGTGACACAATGCACTGTAGCCCACCAGGCTCCTCTGCCCATGGAATTCTGCAGGCAAGAATACTAGAGTGGGTAGCCATTCCCTTCTCTGGGGGATCTTCCCTATCCAGGGATCGAACCCAGGTGTCCTGCACTGCAGGCAGATTCTTTACCATCTTAGTCACCAGGGAAGTGCTTAATTATGAGTAAAGCTGCTATAAATATTTGTTTGAAGTTTTTCATGTGGATATGATATTTCAAATACATTGTATAAATAGCTATTATGATTGCTGGATTTTATTGTAAGATTTTGTTAGGTTTCTAAAAAATCTGTCAAACTGTCTTCCAAAGTGGGTACACCATTTTGCATTCCCAACAGCAATGAATGAGTATTCCAATTTCTCCACATCCTTGTCAGCAATTGGTATTTTCAAATTTTTGAATTCCAGTCATTCTGGTGGATGTATACTGTTATATTGTTATTTTAATCTAGATTTATCTAATGACAAATGATATTGGGCATCTTTTCATTGCTCATAATCTATCTTCTATTTAAAAATTAAAACTTTATTGAGGTATAGACTCATAACTTTATACTAGTTTCAGGTGGACTACATGATTTGATATTCATTTATACAGCAAAATGATCACCACAATAAATTTATTTAACACATTACCATGTGTAGTTACAAGTTATTTTTCTTGTAATAAGGACTTTTAAGAACTTCAGTTCAGTTCAGTCGCTCAGCCGTATCTGACTCTCTGCAACCCCGTGAATCGCAGCACGCCAGGCCTCCCTTTCCATCACCAACTCTCGGAGTTCATTCAAACTCATGTCCATCAAGTTAGTGATGCCATCCAGCCATCTCATCCTCTTGTGTCCCCCTCTCCTTCTGTCCCCAATTCCTCCCAGCATCAGGGTCTTTTCCAATGAGTCAACTCTTCGCATGAGGTGGCCAAAGTATTGGAGTTTCAGCATTAGCATCAGTCCTTCCAATGAACACCCAGGACTGATCTCCTTTAGAATGGACTGGTTGGATCTCCTTGCAGTCCAAGGGACTCTCAAGAGTCTTCTCCAACACCACAGTTCAAAAGCATCAATTCTTCAGCACTCAGCTTTCTTCATAGTCCAATTTTCACATCCATACATGACCACTGGGAAAATCATAGCCTTGACTAGATAGACTTTTGTTGGCAAAGTAATGTCTCTGCTTTTTAATATGCTGTCTAGGTTGTTATAACTTTCCTTCCCAGGAGTAAGCATCTTTTAATTTCATAAGAGCTTAGCAGCTTTCAAATATGCAACACAGTATTTTTATCACAACTATGGTTGTACATTCCATCCCCATAACTAAATTATACGTGGAAGTTTGTACCTTTTGATCTTCACCCTGTTTGCCCACACCCTATTACCCAACCTCCAGTAACTATCAATATCTGGGTATATGAGCTTGGATTTTTTTCTTTTTCTTTCTTTTTTTTTTTTTTAATATTCTGTGGTGAAATATTTGTTGAGATCTGTTGCCCATTTATTAAAATTATAGTTTCCTTATTAAGTTTTGAGAGATCTTCCTGTATTCTTGATAAAAAGTCTTTTATCAAATACATGGTTTGCAAATATTTTTCCAAGGGTCTTCACCAGGCAAAGTTTGGAATAAAGTCTAACTTTTCAATTTTCTCTTTCATAGATTGTACATTTAATGTTGTAGCTAAAAATGGATTCCAATACCCCAGGTCACTCAAATGTTCTCCGATATTTTTTAGAATATTTTAGGTCTATAATCCATTTTCATTTAATTATTTTGAAATGTATAAAATCTAGGTTGAATTTTTTGCATGTAGATGTCTAATTGTTCCAGCATCTTTTACTGAAAAAATTTCCCTTTCTCAATTGAGCCTGATCAACAACCAGTTGATTATATTTGTGTGGAACTATTTCTGTCCTCTTTGTTCTGTTCTGTTAATCTACCTGTCTAGACATTCACCAGTAACATTGTCTTGGTTATTCTAGTTTTGTATTATGCCTCAAAATTAAGCAGTGTGAGTCTTACAATTTTGTCCTTTTTAAATACTATATTGGCTCTTCTACATCCTTTCCTGTGTAAATTTTCAAATGTTTCTTTGATGTCTGTTTTCAAAAATGTGCTGAAATTTTGATTGAGAATGTACTGAATCTGTAAATAATGTCAAGAAGATTTGATATCTTAACAATATTGAGTCTCTCAATGTATGAATGCAGAAAATATCTCCATTTACTTAAATCTTTCTTTCTTTCTGCATAAAGATTTGTTCCTTTCAAGTTAGATTTATGCCCAAGAACTTTATTCTTTGACATTGTTTTAAATTATTGTTTTCTTTAAATTTTATATTCCCATTATTATTTGCTAGAACATAAAAAAATGGACTTTGTATAATAACCTTGTATTCAGTGAACTTATTATACACATGTATTAGTTTTCCTAGATTCTTTGAGCTTCTCTATATAGACAGTCATGTCATCTGTAAATAAAGATAGGTTTACTTTCTTTGAAATTATATGCCTTATTTTTCTTATTTTATTAAATATGACTTCCAGTTGATCTTGAATAGAAGTGGTAAGAGAGAACTAATTGCTTATCTTTTTCATATTTGGCTGTGCTCTGTGGCTTGTGCCATCTTAGTTTGCCTACCAGGCATCAAATCTGGATCCACAGGAGTGAAAGTGCCAAGTCCTAAAAACAGGACAGCCAGGGAATTCCAATGTTGCTTAATTTTTGAACTTTATATGAATATATTCAGTCTATCCTTATTAACTGTGGTATTAACTGTAGATATTTCTGTATATACTCTTTATTAGTTTAAGAGAATTTGCTTCTATGCATAGTATTTTGGTCAGTTTTTATCAATAATAAATTTTTAATGATTTCTCTGCATCTTACAATGTGATCATTTGTTTTTCCTTTTTCAACCCATTAATATGATGGATCACAATAATCTGAGTACAACTTTTCATAATTTATATCCCTTTAGTCTTATTAAAGTGTGTATTATGCTCAGATGTCATTATTGGTAAATGTTCCATGTTTTTGAGAAGAATGTAAATTCTGCTAATACTTTTATTAATGAATTATTCTGTAATTATCAATTAGATCAAGTTACTTGATAGTGCTATTCAAGTCACCTATTTGCATACTGATTTTCTGCCTACTTGAACTATCAGTTACTAACAGCTGCTACGTCACTTCAGTCGTGTCCGACTCTGTGCGACCCCATAGACGGAAGCCCATCAGCCTCTCCCGTCCCTGGGATTCTCCAGGCAAAAACACTGGAGTGGGTTGCCATTTCCTTCTCCAATAATTACTAACAGAGAGGTGATGAAATCTCTTAACCATAAGTTGTGGATTTGTCTATTTCCCCTTTTCATTTCTATCAGTTTTTGCCTCATGTATTTTGGTCCTTTGTTGTTAGGTGTTTACACATTTAGGATTGTTACATCTTCCTAAAGACATAATCTTTTTGTCTTTTTATGTGTCTCTTTTATCTTCTTTTAATCACTGATAATATACATTGCTTTGAAGTCTTCTTCCGATTAATGTAACTATTCCAGTATGATTTTAATTGTATTTTCAAATTATATATTTCTTCACATCTTTAGCTTTAACTTTAAAGTTATTTAAAATGAAAAATATTTATAAATATATTTAAAGTGTCTTTCTTATAGATAACATACATTAAAAATAATTTAATTTTCTCTTTTATTTTCAGTTTCCATCTCTCTGCTGACATTAACCATTTGGTCTTGCATGTTGCCTACATTTTCTATTAAAGCCTCTATTAATTAGCTACTTTAAAATCTCTGTTGTTGGATACTTCCAATATTGTGTCATATCTGATTCTGGTTTGGATAACAGCTTTGTGTCTTTAAACTGTGTCTTTTCTTGTCTTTTGATATGTCTTGTAAATTTTAGTTGAAGGGCATATATGTATGTATTGAAGTAAATGGGCTTCCCTAATAGCTCAGCTGATAAAGAATCCCTTGCAAAGCAAGAGACCCTGGTTCAACTCCTGGGTCAGGAAGATTGCCTGGAGAAGGGATAGGCTATCCATTTCAGTATTCTTAAGTTTCCCTGGTGGCTCAGACAGTAAAGAATCCACCTGCAATGTGGGAGACATGGGTTTGATCCCTGGGTTGGGAAGATTCCCTGGAGGAGGGCATGGCAACCCACTCCAATATTCTTGCCTGGAGAATACCCATGGACAGAGGAGCCTGATGGGATACAGTCCATGGGATTGCAAAGAGTCAGGCATGACTGAACAACTAAGCATATAGCATAGCACACATTAAAATAAATAGGTCTTTAGTTAAAGATTTATATTAATCTCACTAAAAATTAAGCTTAAAATCCCTGCAGTATTCTTATTTTTGTCTCTCCTTTATACCTTTGGGACTTCTGTTTGTGTGCTACTCTGATGAGCTCTGTGTCTTACAATTCCTTTAACTGGAGTCCACTGGAAGGCTTTGTGGTGTAGTGTTAGAGTATCAGAGACTGAAGTAAGTGTTCTATAATCTTCTGATTGAGTCTCAGCTTAGTGGACCTGTATGTTAGGTTCTGGCCCTCACCTGTGTGTTTCCTCTAAGGATTTAACCTTTTATCTATTCCCTGGCCCTTACTCTATTCTTTGGCTGCAACAGTTCCAATATATTTCCTGAAATCCTCTCCCCTGATTCTATGTCTTTTGTCTTTGGATTTATCCTTAAGGAGAGAAAGATAAGCAAGGGAGGGTGAGTCAGGTGGAAATCCTTCTCCTGGGATCCAGAATCAGATAAAGTTTTTATCTTATCCTCACTCAAAGTGTTTTTTTGTTTCTTTTAAGAAAGATCTGGGAGAATTTCACAATGGCTTCTCTTCTCCTCTCTTTGTCAAGGTTATTGGTTTGTTTGTTTGTTTGTTTTCCCAGATCTTCACTGTGAGAAACAAATAGGGTTCCTGGGGGGAAAGACTGAAAAATTATGTGGATCCTAAGATTGTGGCCCTGGATGCTTCAAACTCTTATGCTAGTCTAGCTCACACTCAGCCTCCAGGAATTCATCACATTTACTATTGAAGAAAGTTAATTTTTTTGCTTATAATATCTACAGTTTCTGCTCCAAGGTGAGCAGATCCAGGGTGAGTCATTCTGTCTATTCAGTTTTAGCAATGCCAGTTTGCTCTGTAACACTTCTCTGATAGATTCAAGAAAGTCACTGATTTTACAATTAATCCAGGATTTTGCTTATATTAAGGTCAGAGGGACAGTTTTCAAGCTCTCTTCATATTAGAGATGAAAATACATTTTCTATTTTAATCTTGCTTTTTGGCAATGCAGTTTTGTCATTCTAAGTTCCCTTTTTTGGTAGGTAACTGTTAATAATACTTGTTTGGTTAGATTAATGAGAGTGAAAGAGAGAGGGAAGGAGACAAAAAGAGGAAACAGTATGTATCCATATCTTTATAAGAAATTTTTTGATATACCAGTATAGGAAATCATAAAAATTATGATTAAATATTTTTGAATGCTTACTATATGTTTGCCATTCTGCTCAGTGTTTTCATGAGCTATTTCATTTAATTCTTACATTAACTAGGGGAGTTAACACTATTACAGTTCTATATTATAAATAAGAAAATGAAGCTTATAAAAAAATCAATAAGATTTTCAATGAAGTACAACTAGAAGTGGCATTATGAGTTCAAATCCAGGATTATCTAACTCCATGTGCCTGCGTGCTCAGTCGTTTCTGACTCTTTGCAACCTCATGGACTGTAGCTCACCAGGTTACTCTCTGGAATTTTCCAGACAAGAATACTGAGGTGGGTTGCCATTTCCAACTCCAGGGGATCCTCCTAACCCAGGTATCATACTCATATCTCCTTGCATTTGCAAGTGGATTATTTTACCACTGAGCCACCTGAGAAGCCCATCTAACTCCATAGCTGTCCTCTTAAACCTCTTTGCTCTATCAACTACTGACACCCTCACCAATCTCTGAGAATTTCTCTTTTAAAAGGAGTAACATAAGAAACATATCTTTTATTCGTACTTTTCAGTTATTTTCTGTGTGACACTGATCTTTGGTTTTTCTTCCCTGTCCCTGACCACGGATAGGTAACTGGCAACAGTTCATGGAAATGGATTTCAGTGGAACTCATCTACATTGTGGTGCATAAAATGAAATGAAAAAATAATTAATATCATGTCCTGAAAATGTGCCAAACAATAAAGATGAGAAAGTAGTGGGATCCAAGTGGATTATTTTGAGACTAAATACAAATACATCCAGGAACATATGTGCTGATATGGGAGGCAAGAATTCTTGAAAAAACAAGATACTTGAAACAAAGAATAGCAGGGTGAAAAAAAATAATGTGGAAGAAATGGAGAATGAATTTTTAAGATTTCTTTTTAAAAAAGATGTACCTATATGATATTGCACAGGTTATCATTTATTCAGGTAGGCAAATACACTAGAGTGTGGCTAGTAGCCATTGTCAAATATTGGTGGAAACCCATTTATGCCTAGTACAAAATAGTTACATGATTTATTTCAAGTTTTAAATGTTTTATGTCTTTTTAATTGTGTTTAAATGAATATTTAATTTTGGATGCATAAGATGTTTTTGATTGAAACAGGTGAATGGTTTTCCTGCTAAGTGATGAAATCTGCAATACATGTAAAAAATTAAAATAGGGTAGAAATAAGTAACTAATATAACTATCTCTCATGGTTAGAGATTTTAACATCAAACTGTCAGCCAAATTAAGAATAAAACAATTCATAATGGTCTTTTATTATTACATTTATTTTTAGTTACTGCACTTTATGTTTCATTTAGCTACTATGTAATTATATGTTCATTCCAGGATGCTCTTCTACACTTTCTTTTTTGTCTAAAAATTGTGTGAATTTTCTGACACCTACTACATTTAGAAATATATTTTCCAACTTTTCTAAAGTTAAAAATGGGGAAGGTCTTTATGAGATCAAAACTCAGATCTACTCTTGTAATAAAAAAGTATGTTGGAACACAATATTGTGTTTATGACACATCTATTGACCCTTAACAGCAGGAAGCAGGGATTGATAACAGTATTGTCTTTATTTTGTAATTGAAGAAACTGAGATATAGAAATAGTCAACTATTTAAGGTTTTTATAGGTAACCTGTGCACAAAAAATACTATGTTTTTGAGCTTCATGATTTGTACAAAGCATTACTGGGAGGCTCAGCGGTAAAATATCTGCCTGCCAATGCAGAATCCAGGTGGGGAAGCTCCCCTGGAGGAAGAAATGGCAACCCATTCTCATATTCTTGCCTGGAGAGTTCCATGGACAGAGAAGCCTGATACGCTACAGTCCATAGGGTTGCAAAAAGTTGGACATGGCTTAGCGATTCAGTTCAGTTCAGTTCAGTTGCTCAATCATGTCTGACTCTTTGCGACCCCATGAATTGCAGCACGCCAGGCCTCCCTTTCCCTCACCAACTCCCAGAGTTCACCCAAACTCATGTCCATTGAGTCGGTGATGCCATCCAGCCATCTCATCCTCTGTCATCCCCTTCTCCTCCTGCCCCCAATCCCTCCCAGCATGAGTCTTTTCCAATGAGTCAACTCTTCACATGAGGTGGCCAAAGTATTGGAGTTTCAGCTTTAGCATCAGTCCTTCCAAAGAAATCCCAGGACTGATCTCCTTCAGAATGGACTGGTTGGATCTCCGTGCAGTCCAAGGGACTCTCAAGAGTCTTCTCCAACACCACAGTTCAAAAGCATCAATTCTTTGGCACTCAGCTTTCTTCACAGTCCAACTTTCACATCCATACATGACCACTGGAAAAACCATACTCTTGACTAGACGGACCTTTGTTGGCAAAGTAAAAACAATGAATAACTCAATTTAGTACACCTTCTTTGTGGCTAATTATATCATTATTTCTAAAACAGTATCAAAGAATGCATCTCAGAATTCTTTGAGTGCTACATAAAAATACTTTTCAATTAAACCTAAAAAAATCATGTTTTTCTATCTTTTAATATCTGAATAGCTACAGAGAACTATAAATATGTATGCTTTTAAGGCCCATCTAATCTGTGTTTACTACTGCATTTGTTCCCAGCTCTATTGTTGCTTGGTTATTCAGCTAATAAGAAAAGAACACAGATATATAAAAGAACACATTTATGGGTAAATGATGCACTACACAAAGGATTTTGCAATGGTTCTAGATATTAGATTTGATGTTAGAAACGATGCTTAGAAAGTTAATAAGAAATGCCAAAGGGAAGTGATTGACTCTTCTCCTGAAAACATTAATATTTTTGTTGAAAATGGCATTTGCTATTAGTAAAATATCACCCATAATGTTCTGGTCATCTAATCTTATTACTCTGAGTTTTCATTATTTGGCTTGATTGTATTTAACTTGTTAAAATATTTTGATTTTAAAATTATAAAAGTGTGATTATGATAAGGTGCATGCATGCATGCTAAGCTGCTTCAGTTATGTCCTACTCTTTGCAATGCTATGGACTATAGACCAACAGCCTCCTCTTTACATGGGATTCTTGAAGCAAGAATACTAGAGTGGGTTACTAAGTCCACTTCCAGGGGATCTTCTCAACCCAGGGACTGAATCCACATTTCCTGTATGTCCTGCATTATAGGCAGATTCTTTACCACTGAACCACCAGGGAAACCCTATCATAAAGTATTTAATATAATTTTATATTTATATTTTCATATTTATATTTAAATATATAAATATTTATATTAAAAATACTTTTTTGTTTATACTTAAAATTTTATAATAAAATAATTTATCACTGAGGAGTTTATCAAGAGATTTTCCCCCTTGATAAATATTTAAATTTAAGAAACACATCTATTTAGGAAATATGCAGGATTCAATTGTGTGATGGAGCCTATTACCATTCAATTAATGGTTCTATGACAACAGTGATTAAAGATACAGCAGTTTCTAGCACATGTATTTTATAACACATCAAAGTATTCGTTTTTGGCTTTTGATGGAAAAAAAACACACACAAAAATGCCATCAGGTCAACAGCCTAGTAATTAAAATCTTATTTTTATTTTTGCATTTGAAATAGGAGGAAAATAGTATTTCATTAGTAAATCAGAACTGTCAAATGTGAGATATGCTGTTCTTCAGATCTCAATTGTTAGCATTAAGTTGAATTCAGTCACATATTTTATTTTGAAGTGTCTAATGCATGGCTAAAGATTCTGGTTAACATGAAGACTGTTGTAGAAGAGACATGGACTAGGAAAAAATAGATTTATCAAAGAGAAATTATTGGAAAAAAAAAGAAATTATTGGAAATTCAGGTAGCCACTTTCACCTTCAATGTAGGAGTATTTGAAACAGTAGATTGTGATTTATTTTCAGATCCCAACAAATATATTAACAAATATATTAACCATAGTTTTCTTTCTTATTTGTGTTACTGTATGTACCAACATTGTTTAAAGTGTTAAACCATTATGGTGCTTAGGAGTACTTCAGATTGACCTACATCTGATTTCAGTTAGGTCTTCAGTGTGTTCAGCAGTCCTTGCATCTACCATGAGTGGCCTCCTAACTCTTTACATGCAAATATATTTTCAAACCTTTTGTCAGTGCTTTTCAACCTTGGCTGCACCTCACAGTCACTTGGGAGGTTTTAAAAAATCGCAATGTTTGAATACAATACAGATCAATTAAATTTGTAAATCTGAGAATGTAAAGCAGTTGTTAGTGGTTTCTAAAACTCTCCAAATGATTCTAATGTACAATCAAGATGGACAACTACAGCCCAAAGCCATACTATTTCCTGTTTATGGAAGATTAGTTTCCATCTTTTAAAAGTGAGAAGCACTCAGACTCCATGAACTTTTACAGTCTGTTGTCAATCCAGAACAATTGTTCTATGTTCATTATTCCCCTTTCTTTGCTTCATTCAGAGTGTCATGGGTACCTTAAGAAATTTACTTCTGTATCCTGACTCTTGATCCCAGTACTCTATGGCTGGACTTCCCTGGTGGCTGAGACATTAAAGTATTTGCCTGCAATGCAGAAGCTGGGTTTGATTCCTGGGTCAGGAAGATCCCCTGGAGAAGGGAATGGCTATCTACTCCAGTATTCTTGCCTGGAGAATTCCATAGACAGAGGAGCCTGGTGGGCTACAGTTCATGGGGTTGCAAAGAGTTGGACAAGACTGAACAACTAGCACGTCCATTTTTTTTTTCTTTTGACTCCTTAATACATCAATTAGCTCCTCACACATTTGCAGTTTTCCTATGTCACTTTTTCTGCCAAATGCTTTCCTATCTAAAATATAATAAATGATGATTTTTTAGAAGTTGGTGAAAAGGTGAGCTGGAAATAAATTGGCCCAATAGCAAACCAGGTTGACAAGAAACTATATGTCTCAGTGCAGGTGTAGGATTGTAGATGAAATATTTCCCATGAATATTTTTACCCCATTATGTTTTTTTTTTTTTTTTTAATATTCATTGATTAGCTCTAGTAATTTTCTGGTGGAGTCTTTAGGATTTTCTATGTAGAGGATCATTACTAGAGCTAATCAATGAATATAGTAAAGTTGCAGGACATAAAATTAACACACAGAAATCCCTTGCATTCCTATTCACTAACAATGAGAAAACAGAAAGAGAAATTAAGGAAACAATTCCATTCACCATTGCAATGAAAAGTATAAAAATCTTAGGAATAAATCTACCTAAAGAAACAAAAGACCTATATATAGAAAACTACAAAACATTGATGAAAGATATCAAAGATGACACAAATAGATGGAGAAATATACCATGTTCATGGATTGGAAGAATCAATATAGTGAAAATGAGTATACTACCCAAAGCAATATACAGATTCAATGCAATCCCTGTCAAGCTACCAATGGTATTTTTCAGAGAACTAGAAAAAATAATTTCACAATTTGTATGGAAATACAAAAAAGCTCAAATAGCCAAAGCAATCTTGAGAAAGAAGAATGGACCTGGAGGAATCAACCTGCCTGACTTCAGGCTATACCACAAAGCTACAGTCATCAAGACAGTATGGTACTGGCACAAAGACAGAAATATAGATCAATGGAACAAAATAGAAAGCCCAGAGATAAATCCACGCACCTATGGACAACTTATCTTTGACAAAGGAGACAAGAATATACATTGGAGAAAAGACTATCTCTTTAACAAGTTTAACAAGACTATCTCTTTAACAAGACTATCTCTTTAACAACTGGTCAACCAGAATGAAACTAGAACACTTTCTAACACCATACACAATAATAAAGTCAAAATGGATTAAAGATCTAAACATAAGACCAGAAACTATAAAACTCCTAGAGGAAAACAGGCAAAACACTCTCTGACAAAAATCACAGCAGGATCCTCTATGACCCACCTCCCAGAAGCAAAAATAAACAAATGGGACCTAATTAAACTTAAAAGCTTTTGCACAATGAAGGAAACTATAAACAAGGTGAAAAGACAGCCTTCAGAATTGGAGAAAATATAGCAAGTGAAGCAACTGACAAAGAATTAATCTCAAAAATATACAAGCAGCTCCTGCTGCTCAATTCCAGAAAAATAAATGACCCAATCAAATAAATGGGCCAAAGAACTAAACAGACATTTCTCCAAAGAAGACATACAGATGGCTAACAAACACATAAGATGTTCAACATCACTCATTATCAGAGAAATGCAAATCAAAACCACAATGAGGTACCATCTCACGCTGGTCAGAATGGCTGTTATCCAAAAGTCTACAAACAATAAATGCTAGAGAGGGTGTGGAGAAAAGGGAAGCCTCTTACACTATTGGTGGGAATGCAAACTAGTACAGCCAGTATGGAGAACAATGTGGAGATTCCTTAAAAAAACTGGAAATAGAACTGCCATACGACCCAGCAATCCCACTGCTGGGCATACACACTGAGGAAACAAGAATTGAAAGAGACATGTGTACCCGATGTTCATTGCTGCATTGTTTATAATAGCCAGGACATGGAGCAACCTAGATGTCCATTTGGCAGACGAATGGATAAAAAAGCTGTGGCACATATACACAATGGAATATTACTCAGCTATTAAAAAGAATACATTTGAATCAGTTCTAATGAGGTGGAGCCTATTATACAGAGTGAAGTAAGTCAGAAAGAAAAACAGCAACACAGTATCAGATCAGATCAGTCGCTCAGTCGTGTCCGACCCTTTCTGAACCCATGAATCGCAGCACGCCAGGCCTCCCTGTCCATCACCAGCTCCCGGAGTTCACTCAGACTCACGTCCATCAAGTCAGTGATGCCATCCAGCCATCTCATCCTCTGTCGTCCCCTTCTCCTCCTGCCCCCAATCCCTCCCAGCATCAGAGTCTTTTCCAATGAATCAACTCTTTGCATGAGGTGACCAAAGTACTGGAGTTTCAGCTTCAGCATCATTCCTTCCAAAGAAATCCCAGGGCTGATCTCCTTCAGAATGGACTGGTTGGATCTCCTTGCAGTCCAAGGGACTCTCAAGAATCTTCTCCAACACCACAGTTCAAAAGCATCAATTCTTCGGCACTCAGCCTTCTTCATAGTCCAACTCTCACATCCATACATGACCACAGGAAAAACCATAGCCTTGACTAGACGGACCTTTGTTGGCAAAGTAATGTCTCTGCTTTTGAATATGCTATCTAGGTTGGTCATAACTTTCCTTCCAAGGAGTAAGCGTCTTTTAATTTCATGACTGCAGTCACCATCTGTAGTGATTTTGGAGCCCAGAAAAATAAAGTGTGACACTGTTTCCACTGTTTCCCCATCTATTTCCCATGAAGTGGTGGGACCGGATGCCATGATCTTCGTTTTCTGAATGCTGAGCTTTAAGCCAACTTTTTCACTCTCCACTTTCACTTTCATCAAGAGGCTTTTTAGTTCCTCTTCACTTTCTGCCATAAGGGTGGTATCATCTGCATATCTGAGGTTATTGATATTTCTCCCAGCAATCTTGATTCCAGCTTGTGTTTCTTCCAGTTCAGCATTTCTCATAATGTACTCTGCATATAAGTTAAATAAACAGGGTGACAACATACAGCCTTGACAAACTCGTTTTCCTATTTGGAACCAGTCTGTTGTTCAACACAGTATACTAATGCATATATATGGAATTTAGAAAGATGGTAACATTGACCCTATATGCAAGGTAGCAAAAGAGACACAGATGTATAGAACAGTCTTTTGAACTCTGTGGGAGAAGGCGAGGGTGGGATGATTTGAGAGAATAGCATTGAAACATGTATATTATCATATGTGAAACAGATCGCCAGTCCAGGTTCTATGCATGAGGCAGGGTGCTCAGGGCTGGTGAACTGGGATGACACTGAGGGATGGGATGGGGAGGGAGATGGGAGGGAGGTTCAGAATAGGGAACACATGTACACCCATGGCTTAATCATGTCAATATATGGCAAAACCCACTACAATATTGTAAAGTAATTAGCCTCCAATTAAATTAAATAAATTTTAAAAAAGAAAAAAAAGAAAGCAAATAAATAAACATTGGGTCTTACCTTGAAATTACTGAGGTACCTACCAAATATATATATATATATATATATATATATATATATATATATATATATATATATAATATATATATGCATACATGTATATATACACATACACATATATTCACACACATGTTTTTACTAGTGATAAACATATGTAGAGAATGTATATATATATATATATATATATATATATCTTTCACTTTATTTCTCTAACTTTTTCAACATTTTCTCAAGAATTCCCAATATTAAATTTTCTTCCTTTGAAAAACCTGGAGAGGTTATTTATGTTAAAAATGATATATATTAAAATTCATACCTTAGCCTTTTCTTTTTATTTGTCTGTTATATATTCTCTCATATTTTAATTTTCAGTCTGTCTCCATTGTGGACCACAAATGCCTAGATTTTTATTTATATTTTGATCCCATCTGAAAGCCTCTTTAATCTTTATGCTATTTAAATATACTTTAAATCTCTGGCTATATTAGATAATAATTTCTGCCATCTTATTTATAACATATTTAAAGTATTTTGTTTTCCCACTTTTATTTCTCTTTTCCTGCTTTCCAGTGGTTTAGATTTCCTTCTGCTGGTTTAAAAGTGGTGCTATTTTTATCAAATTTTCTTCTTAGCCTTTGTCCTAGTCTTTAACATTTCTATTGCTGCCTCCTCCTCTACATAAGTATTAACTTCTGTTCCTTTTAGCATATGGCAAATGAAGTGTATGGCAAACTGAACTTTCAAAAACTTAGCTTTTGATATAGGAGATTTGTTGTAGGATTTTGGTGTGGCTGAGTTTCAGTCATGTTATACTCAAACTCTGAAGTAGACGTTAGGGAGCCTTTCATTGTAATATATCATAAATAATACATATACTTAAATTTTAATATAGTTTTATTAAGCATGTCACCCACTAAGTCACCTAGATCCTGTTTCTTAAAATGTCAATGTGCAATAAAGCTAGCTATTTGCTAGAGATGTTTGGGAATTAATGATATTTTGCTATTATACAAGCCTGGCACATGGTAAGCATTAAATAAATGATGATAATGGTAATTTGTACTATTAATATGTCATGGGTTATAGTTTTGCTTTGGTTTGGTTTGGTTTAGCTGCTGACTTTTTCCCACTCAATGTAATGTGTTCTGAGAATCAGAGAATAAATATTCATGGAGGGAGCTAGTGGACAGCATTCTTCCTCACTCTTGATTCACTTAGAATTCACTGGAAGATTAAACATGCAGTTTACAAATTATGTGTTCCAATATGAAACCTAGAAAATAAAGTTGGCAAGCACATACACTACTGTAGATGTCCTTTTTTTTTTTTTTTTAAGCCAATGATAAGTGGTTGTGAGTAGATATTCTGCCTTCATAAATTTTTTAAGAGATCAGTTTACTTGATAGTAGTTTATTCTTGAAGCAGGCTGGCATTTATCACATTGTGGGCCTCTTTCTCTTATGATGCCTTTCACAGCATATATATTTTCAGAATCCATGTTCTGAAGTACAAGATAAACAAACTATCATCCAGGACATATAGTGCTTTACATAAACAGTATAAATCTCTTGTGTTCTCCCATAAATATTCCTCTGTGACTGGGTCGTGGAATTTCCTAGAGCAGAATGTGCTTTTGGTAATTGATGCTCCTCGGCTGACATCATTAATCAAATGAGTTTATGAGCAGAAAATCTAAAATGCCCATTGACATGTTTCTCTGATTTGGTTGATGGAAAGAAGACTTGAACAAGTAAAATGGCTAGATTGTTTCAAGATTTCCATGAGAATTTCACTCCCTTCCCTTCCTGTTCAACTCATCCACCCACCCCAAAACTTAACCCCCCTCTTCAAGTAGTTTTTACCAGGATGGAAAAAAAAAATCTATTTCAAAATTATTTTCTATAAATTTATGGGTATTTTTAACTATGACAGTGAAGGAGAGAACAGAAAGTCTTGTTGGAGGCAGATAAACAGCATAGTGGTTTGTTCATGGTCTGTGAAATTAGACTCCTTGACTACACACTTTACTTCCACCCCTCACTAGCTGTGTACGGCCAGACAAATTAAATTAACTGTATTTCAGTATTTCATATCTATAAAAAATTAGAATGATATTTACCCATTTCACAGGATTACTTTGAGGCTCAAATAAGATCATTTGTATACTGTTCTTAGTTTTGTATTTGATCTATAGTGAAATCCTTCAAATTTTAGTTTTTATCCATGGTCCTACATACCACAGTATGAATTTGGTTCAGCTCCTTCATATGTTTGACTGACAGCACTTCAGTGTGACTAGAAGGACCAGCCAAAAATGTCAAGAAAATAAATAAAAACTAGGAAGGAGAGGAAAAGAAACATGGCATATATGGACAATGCTGAGTGCTAAGTCACTTCAGTCGTGTTCGACTCTGTGCGACCCCATAGACGGCAGCCCACCAGGCTCCCCCATCCCTGGGATTCTCCAGGCAAGAACACTGGAGTGGGTTGCCATTTCCTTCTCCAATGCATGAAAGTGAAAAGTGAAAGTGAAGTCACTCAATCATGTCCGACTCTTTGCAACCTCACAGATTGCAGCCCACCAGGCTCCTCCGCCCATGGGATTTTCCAGGCAAGAGTACTGGAGTGGGGTGCCATTGTCTTCTCCAACAATGCTGAGTAATGACCAATAATTCATTTAATTAATCCTAATTCTGTAAACTTTTTTCTAATTCATATGTATTTTGAAATGCATAAATAAAATGTGGTCATTGTATAAGACCAGAAGATCAAAATAACGAAACACAAATTAAAGCACCTCAAACTTTACCACCTAGAAATGAGAATGACAGAAATTTTGGTGAAAATCTTCCAGTCCTATTTGTAGAGAAATATATTTCATGTAAATTAACATGCTATTATTAATAAAATGTAGCATACTATTCTTCATTTTAGATTGGATTATCATTTGAAATACATAAAAATATTTCCACATCAGTAATATTTAACAAACGCTCATCATAATATTTAATGACTGAAAGTGAAATTTCCTTAGTCATGTACAACTCTTTGTGACCCCCATGGACTATATAGTCCATGGAATTTTCCAGGCCAGGATACTGGAGTGGGTAGCCTTTTCCTCTCCAGGGGATCTTCCCAACCGAGGGTTCGAACCCAGGTCTCCCACACTGCAGGCGGATTCTGTACCAGCTGAGCCACCGGGGAAGCCCAGTGACTTGAAAGGATGTCAACATTAATAAATTATTGCCCCAAATCCCTCCTGTTGAATATTTAGGTTATTTCCACTTTTTGTTATATATAACATTGAGCTCCCTGCCATGCTACATTAGGGTTTCTTAACTGACAGGGTACATTAACAAGAAGGAAAGATAAAGCAACTTGGATTATGGAAACTTATTTACATAGTAGAGACAATGCTAGTGGGAGAAATCCAAGTATATGGGATCTGTGTGTTTCATATGTAGTTGATCCTAATTACCCATAGTTTCCATATTAGCAGATTTGTCTACCCACCTTAAGTTTAACCTCCAAATCAATATTCATGGTGCTTTTACAGTCATTTCTAGACATGTAGATTGGCAGAAAACTTGAACTCCCAACTTTTTACATTCCCAGGTAAGGTCAAACAAGGCAACACCCCATTTTCTGTTCCAGCCCTTATAAATACTATAATATTTCTAAGTCCTTTTAGTGCCTTGTCCTTTACATTTTTGTGTGTGTGTGTTTTTTTTTTTTTTGGTGCTTTTGCTGCTTAAAATGGTCCAAAAGCATAATATTGAAGTGCTTCCTAGTGTTTCTAAGTACAAGAAGACTGTGATGTGTCATGTGAAAAAAATATATGTTACAAAACTTCCTTCAGATATGAGTGATAGTTCTGTTGCCCATGAATTCAATGTTAGTGAATCTACAATGTATACCAAATAAGGTGTCTTCAAAAAGAAACACACATAAAACATGAATGCTTTACTCAGTGGATGAAAATGTTGTGATCAGGACCTTGCAGGAATCTAACCCTGTATTTCCTCTAGGAGTCATGGTCCACTGTATGTGACAACTTTATAGACCTAACTATAGCAGTGATCACTCACCTAGAGACAGACATCCTGGAATGTGAAGTCAAGTGGGCCTTAGAAAGCATCACTATGAACAAAGCTAGTGGAGGTGATGGAATTCCACTTGAGCTCTTTCAAATCCTGAAAGATGATGTTGTGAAAGTGCTGCACTCAATATGCCATCAAATTTGGAATACTCAGCAGTGCCCACAGGACTGGAAAAGGTCAGTTTGCATTCCAATCCCAAAGAAAGGCAATGCCAAAGAATGCTCAAACTACCGCACATCTCACATGCTAGTAAAGTAATGCTCAAAATTCTCCAAGCCAGGCTTCAGTAATACGTGAATCATGAACTTCCAGATGTTCAAGCTGGTTTTAGAAAAGGCAGAGGAACCAGAGATCAAATTGCCAACATCCACTGGATCATCGAAAAAGCAAGAGAGTTCCAGAAAAACATCTATTTCTGCTTTATTGACTATGCTAAAGCCTTTGACTGTGTGGATCACAATAAACTGTGGAAAATTCTGAAAGAGATGGGAATACCAGACCACCTGATCTGCCTCTTGAGAAATTTGTATGCATGTCAGGAAGCAAGAGTTAGAACTGGACATGGAACAACAGACTGATTCCAAATAGGAAAGGAGTACATCAAGGCTGTATATTGTCACCTTGCTTATTTAACTTATATGCATGAGAAACGCTGGGCTGGAAGAAGCACAAGCTGGAATCAAGATTGCTGGCAGAAATATCAATAACCTCAGATATGCAGATGACACCACCCTTACCTTATGGCAGAAAGTGAAGAGGAACTCAAAAGCCTCTTGAAGAAATTGAAAGTGGAAAGTAAAAAAGTTGGCTTAAAGCTCAACATTCAGAAAACGAAGATCATGGCATCCAGTCCCATCACTTCATGCAAATAGATGGGGCAACAGTGGAAACAGTGTCAGACTTTATTTTTCTGGGCTCCAAAATCACTACAGATGGTGACTGCAGCCATGAAATTAAAAGACGCTTACCCCTTGGAAGGAAAGTTATGACCAACCTAGACAGCATATTAAAAAGCAGGGACATTACTTTGTCAACAAAGGTCTGTCTAGTCAAGGCTATGGTTTTTCCAGTAGTCATGTATGGATGTGAGAATTGGACTGTGAAGATGGCTGAGCGCCAAAGAATTGATGCTTTTGAACTGTGGTGTTGGAGAAGACTCTTGAGAGTCCCTTGGACTGCAAGGAGATCCAACCAGTCCATTCTAAAGGAGATCAGCCCTGGAATTTCTTTGGAAGGAATGATGCTAAAGCTGAAACTCCAGTATTTTGGCCACCTCAAGTGAAGAGTTGACTCATTGGAAAAGACTCTGATGCTGGGAGGGATTGGGGGGCAGGAGGAGAAGGGGACGACAGAGGATGAGATGTTTGGATAGCATCACCGACTCGATGGACGTGAATTTGAGTGAGTTCTGGGAGTTGGTGATGGACAGGGAGACCTGGCGTGTTGCAATTCATGGGGTCACAAAGAGTTGGACATGACTGAGTGACTGAACTGAACTGATAACAAATACTTAGACTTGATTGTATTCCCATCCATGTTATCCCCTATATGATTTATCTTTTTATCCTGTATTTGAAACATACTCCTTAGTATCTGCTTCAAAATAAAATTTGTAAGATTTTGCCTTAAATGGCCATGATCACTATTTAATTTGTTTTTATTATAACATCATTAGTAGAAGATAGAGTTCTATAACCAAAGCAACAGAGATCACCCAGAATCTACCCAGGTTAATCCTGGCTCCCATTGTATTGTACCCTGTTATATAAACCCACCTATTATTTTTAAATCTGAATATTCACATATCTCATTTGTATTTTCACATAACTTTCTGTCCCAGGCATAGGTACATTTTACTTCTATCAACATTAGTTAAGGTAGATTTGAAATCGTACATAGGTTTGCTGGTATGTGAATATAATGACTCTTTCTTTCCCAGTGTGAGAGTATAAACCCAAATTCTAAGCAGACCCTGTGATCAGGGTACAAGCATATTACCTAAGGTCTATTAATAGTTGTAAATCAATAAGACTGCAGTTCAGAAGTAAGTTGTTTCAAAAATCATTATGCATGGAGCTTGCATTTTTGAGGCTATATGTGATGGCAGAAATTTTGGATGTTTGGTGGTTGCAATTACATTGCCAATGGCTGCACTTTACCAATGGCTGTAAAACAAAGTTCCTGGAGCAAAGTTGTATGAGTAGGCAGAGACAATAATGATTTACTGATAGTTCACACAAATAACAGATTTGTTATTGTTCTAGATCTTTGGTCTGGTTTTGGGATTTTATCTTGGATGTTTGCTCTAAAATTAGTTTGAGAGCCTTCCTATTGAATCTATGAATTGGCATATATCATTTTATTAAGCTTTATTTATGTAAAATCAGTTGAGATTATCTTCTCATGCTTGTAACTATAAAAGTACTGCGTCATAGATTATATTAGTTTTCTAATGCTATCCTACCACGGCATCAAAGACTTAGTGGCTTAAACAACACAAATTTACCTCACACTTTTATAGGTAAGTCTGTCACAAAGTCTTATCAAGCTAAAATCAAGGTGTTGGCAGGTTTATATTTCTTTATAGAGGTTTTATTGTTGTTCTTGTTGTTTAGTACACTATGTCGCGTCCAGCTCTTTGTGACCCTGTAGACTATACTCCACCAGGTTCCTCTGCCCATGGGATTTTCCAGGTAAGAATACTGGAATGGGTTGCCATTTCTTTCTCTGGTGGATCTTCCTGACCCTGGGATCAACCCCACACCTCCTACATTGGCAGGAGGGGTCTTCACCAATGAGCCACCAGGGAGAATTTGAGGGGAAAAATAATTTCCTCACTCACTTAGGTTGTTGGTAGAATTCATTTCCTTGTGATGGTAGAATGCTGAGGGGCATTCCCAGTTCCTAGAGACCACCCGTGTTCCTTGGCTCTTGTCTCCCTTCCATCATCCCCAAAGCAGTAATGAAGTGTTGAGTCCCTCTTACCCTTTGAACATGACCTGCCTCTTTTCTCATTATCACAAGGTTGCAGGTTACAAGGTTAATTTGCAAATGTCAGTTGCTTTAGTGATAAAGAATTGGAATTTAAATACACAATATTGTTTATATTAACACCAAAACAAAATACTTAGGCATACATCTAACAGAATATGTACAAGATTTATATGAGAAAAATCACCAAACTTCATAAAAAGAACCTAAAGAAGATCTAAATAAATGGAGAATTATTCCAGGTTTATGGATATAAAACAATATTGCCAAAATCAGTTCCTCCCAACTGATCTATAAATTCAGCAATCTTAATCCAAATGCCAGCAAATTGTTCTGAGGATATTGATAAAGTTATTTTTAAGTTTTATATGTGAAGACATATATAATCAACATGATATTGATATCAGAAGACTGACACTACCTAACTTAAGGAAATGGCAACCCATTCTAGTATTCTTACCTGGGAAATCCCATGGACAGAGGAGTGGGGCAGGCTGCAATCCATGGTGTCACAAGAGTTGGACATGACTTAGTGACTAAACCACCACCACCATTAAGTTATAGTAAATGAAATAGAGTGCCATTGGCTAAATAATAGACAAATAGATCGATGGAATAAAATAGCACAGAAATAGACATACAAATATAGTCAGCTGATCTTTGACAATGGATCAAAGGCTATTTATTCAATAATAAAAGGATTATCTTTTCAACAAATGTTGCTGGAACAACTGGACATCCACATGCAAAAAAAAAAAAAATGAATATAGACACAGAATACACATTAAAAAAAACACCTCAAAATGAATCATAGACTTAATTGTAAACTGAAAAGCTATGAAACTCCTAGAAAACAACTTAGAGAAAATCTAGGATTTGGTGATGACTTTTTTGATACACCAAAAGTACAATTCATGTAAGAAGAGTATCATTAAGTTGGACTTCATTAAATTTTTAAAATTATGCTGTGTAAAATACACTGTTAAGAAAATAAAAAGACTGGCTACACAGACTGGGAGAAAATCTTCACAAAAACTTATCTGATAAAGGACTGTTACCCAAAATACAGAAAGGAACTCTTAAATCTCTACATTAAGAAAACAAGCCAATTGAAAGATGTTAAGCCAAAGACCTTAAGATGCATCTTATCAAAGAAGATATACATATAGCAAATAAGCATATGAAAAGATGCTCATCACCACATGTTACCAGGGAAATGCAAATTGAAACAACAAGGAAATACCAATACATATCTATCTAAATGACTAAAATGCAAAACTAAATGCAAAACACTGACAACACCAAATGCTTGCAAGTCTGTGAAGCAGCAATTGCATTCTCATTCATTGCTGGTGAGAATGCAATTTAGTATAGCCATCTTGGAAGAGAGTTGGCTGTTTTTTTAATAAAACTAAGCATTTCTATAAAATCCAGCAATTAAACTCTCTGGTATTTATTCAAATGAGTGGAAAACTTATGTCCACACAAAAACCTGCACAGAGCTTTAGAGTTTTAGGCATGATTTCTGAAACTTGAAAGCATCCAAGAAATCCTCCAAAAGATGGATAAATGAATGAACAAACAAATTATGGGGCACCCATACAATGGAATATTGTTTACTGATATAAAGAACTGAGTTTTATGCCACAAAAAATCATGGAGGAAAATTAAATGCATATTAATAAATACAAAACACCAATCTGAAAAGGCTACTTACCGTATCATTCCAACTATATGACCATCTAGAAAAGCCAAAAAAAAAAAAAATTCTCTTTAGTAACAAATACATCATAAAGAATGATAAATTAAAATCTTAACTGCTCATAAACTTTGATTTTTATGTCAAATAAAATAGTATTAATATGCAGGCAAAATAAAAATATTTTCATTCATAAAAGATTAAGGAAATTTGCCACCAGTTTCCTCAGTAAAGAAAACATTAACGATTAGATTTTACAAAAAGAAAATAACAGAAGGACAAGAATTTCAAGAAATCTTAGGTATTTTATGTAAGAGATTTAGAGTCTAAAAGATTAATGAAAATAAGCAATTGGTGGGAACTAAACCTCATGAAAAATAACTGTAAGAGATGTAGAAATGGAGTGAAGTAGATCAGGTAATAAAGATTATACACTAGTGCATAAGAATCAGTTATTTCATATTGATGACATTGTTCTATATGTTTTAACCTCCAGCATTTTTCAAAAACTCATTTTGGTTCTTAATTTCACCAGTTATGAAAGACTGCCTCTACCTATAGGTGATATAACAACCCTCCTGTGTTTTCCAAACTAACTGCATTAAAATTCTATTTATTAAGGTGTAATAAGCCCTAAATCATTAATGGCCAGCTATCCCAGAAGCACCTTCTCATCCCAGAAGTTATTTACTTACTGGGTCATACCATTCTTCATTAGCATCTTTCTAAATAGTATTATTTAAAATTGAAGTTCCATTTCAAAGTGTAAGAGTTTCTTACTTAAACTGTTATTTAAAAAAAACACGTGTATAAATAAAGCACTCTCTTTTCTTCCTTGTAAACTAATTCATAGTGATGTTTCCTTCTAGTTAGACACGCTGATATTTTTCAATCCTTTTTTTCTCCTATTACTTATTTCACCCTGACTAAAATTGCACTCTGCCTGGGCTATTTAGCTTTTAAATATTAGTAGATAGCTGTCATTTATAGTTCTCATTTAGGTAAGCCACACCCATTGTGGTTTGTTTCAGTCCTTGTCCATAAATCAATCTCTCTGCCCTTAGTCACAAAACTGTCACCTGCTTTCTAGTTTGATGGTTTTTCTCACTGAGTTCAGAATAGCAACTCTCAGTACAAAATTGCAGACTCACTTCAAAAACTTACCCCTGGCTGCAAAGGACATGACAGTGTAACAGCACTGCAGAAAGACCCTTAGTCTAGTAAGTGACATTTCTGCAAATCGTTGCCTGACCTAATAAGCAAATCAGTTCTTGGTCGCAAATGGGAGTCAGAAGGAAGGACTGTAGAGAAGAATTGTTATATAGTCTTATACTAGCTTGTAAAATGACCCTTTAAGCTAATAAGAGAAAGATTTATATATTCTTTCTTTTCCTTCTTATTTTTGTTGAGTTTTAGTGCTATAAATCTATATTAATAAATAGCTTATGTTTTTGCTAAAGTTGATTTGACTTTAAATGAAATATTCCATCTTATTACAGTGAAACTGAAGCCTTTAGGAGTCAGTATATTCAAAACTCTATTTTTAACCATATTATGTAGAATTTCTTCTTTCATAATCAGGGGGTTTCATACTTTCATTGATCATACCTCACAAAAAATGCTCATATAAATTTTTAGGAATTCAATAACTATTAATATGTTGTTGGATTTAGAATTAAATATTCCTCCACGAGGCAGAGGAGAGCTTGGGATTTTTCCTAGTCTAATGTTTAAGAAATGTAGGAGGATAGTTAGGTTCTCGCCATCAGTTAACCTTTCTGCGCTCTATTCTGGATCCCAATGAATTTCTTACATTGCCCTCCCTACTCTCTCAGAAAAACTCCTTTTCCCAAACAACAGCCCTCCCATAAAAGAAGTGTTTCTCCAACTTACCTTCTCCCTTCTCAACATATTGTTTGCTTATTTACTATTAACTTTATATAGGTGGAGTGCATATTTTTTCTCTCTGGTTGCACTATGATGTTTTGCTTTAACAGTATTTCCCACCCCCCTCCCCCCTTACTCATTTCAAACCTAGCTAAAATTACACTCTCTGCTGGGTCCCTCAGCCTTTGAATAATAGTGGAAAGCTATCTTTTACAGTTCTCATTTAGCTAAGCCACATCTATCGTAGATCCAATCTTTGTCCATAAATCAATCTCTCTGCCCTCAGAAAAATGCTTTTCTGGTATCACCTGCTTCTTGCTGAGATCAGAATACCAAGTCTTAATACAAAATTGCTGTGCTTACTTCAAAAACACTGGCTGCAAAGGAAACGGTGTAACAGTAAGACCCTCAGAAAGATACTTAGAAAAAAGACCTGAACCTTCAGAGCTACTGTTCTTGGAGGCAATGGTGAGTGAAAGTAAATGAGTCAGAGGAGATATAAACAAAGGGTAATTGACAAGAGAGGACCAGAAGTATTTTCCTCTGCTCTACCCCTCTTTTTGTGAGCCCGTTTCTCCCCATCCTGGGAAGAATCTCATTACCTAAATTAGAAAGTGAAGGGTCAGATGAAATTGACCTTGATTTTAGTAACAGTATTTTCTTTGTTTTGAAATACGAGCCAGGCTAAGGTTTATCCATGCTTTCTGTTCATATAACAATGATCCTTAGCATGACGCCAAGCACTCATTTTCAGGAAGCAGTCTTGAAAATCAGAACTGATACTGAGTCCTGGCTTTGCCAGTAAGAATATCTGTGTTTGTACAAAAATCACTTATTTCCTGGATTTTTCTTGTTCTATATCACAGGTCCCAAGTTATTGGTCAGGAAATCTAAATGAGTGAGAAAGGATAGTAATTGTATAATTTAAAGTGGTCAGTGAATCCATATGTGCCCCAAGTCTCAAGTGTGTACTGAGTAGAGAGAATATCTTGAAAATGTCTCTGTAAATTTAATAACACTATAGAAATCATACTAGATTTTTAAATTTTTTTTTTTTTCTAAATCAGTGGAAATAGAAAATACAACTTTTGGTTTGATGTTATTTTAAAAAAGTTTCTCAATGTTCATACAATTTTGAAATCTCCAAACTAGGTGTTCTTCATAGGTCTTTCCTGTCTGAAATTACAGGATTCACTGACAGTCAGTAAACTGATTGTTTTGGCCAAATATATGAGTTGAATTCACCTTTGACACTGCTAACACATCTATTCAAAAAAACATATAATTTTCATTACCATTTCATTACCTTTATCCAGTAAAGCACACGATGAAAACTCTTCCCTATTTATTAATCTTTTCTATGCAATGTTTTCTGGGACTGCCTAGCATTTCCTGTGACAGTGCTTGAAGCTTTCTTTTTTTTTTTTTTTTTTCCTCATAATGCCAATGAATTGCTGTCTAAGTGTTGGGTCCCTGAATTTGTACTGGTTTTAACACTTGACTTTTAAATGAGTTCTAATGCAGACAATGTGTTCTATCCCTGGCCAACCCTACTCTTTGAAAAGCAGTTACATTAACAGTTACTGCAGGGCATCTAAGTGGATGCTGTGCAGTAAATAGAAGAGGGATGGACCACAGCAAGCATGGCCTTAAAATGAAACTGGATCAGAACACTTTGAAAAGTCACTTCTAAGAATGATGCATCACTGTTTTTATAAGTCTGGAAGCCATAGCAGTGCACTCACTATCTTAGGCTCTAGTTATCTGAGATGAGATATTTGAAAGGAATTTTGTTCACAAATTTAGAAAAAGAGAGCCATCATAAGATTATCTTCCCTTTGGTAACCCATATGTGTACTTTCAAAAAGCCCACATATATTTTCTAGTTTTCATCAACAGTAATTCCCTTATTTGTGCATTTAGCAATGCAGTGTGTGTGTGTGTGTGTGTGTGTGTGTGTGTGTAGCTACTGTGCCCTTATCACTACACCAGTTATCACTATGACACTTTATCTTAGTTTTTTATATGATGTCTTCTTATCTTCCAGGAATTTACAACCTACTTGGGGAGATAAGATTTATAGAATGTGACTTGCCAAATGCATTCATGGACTGGGAAACAACTAAAGAAGCTACCAAGGTGCCAAATTTACTCTCAGAAATCACGTTGCATTACCTTGAATAAAGTGGCCCAGGGTGTTCTGTAGGGAGCAAAATTTGAAATCTGGCTAATTTTTTTTAAACAGAAGAATAATGAGTAAGTTCATTACCTTTTTATACATGAAGTTTTTTAATTAAGAGAAACTTCTTTAACTAGAAATTTGTTTCATAATAAGGTATTGGCAAAACATGATTTCTTGGAGAGAAAAACAATAGTGAAATCCAAACAGGTGGATTTATTAATATCCTTATTCAAAGTAAAGCCTCTTAATACAGTAGCCAGTAATTAATTATATAACAGAACAGCAGATGAGGATATTAACTCATCAATGATCTATTAAATTCTCTTCCATTGGCTTGAGATATTCTGTAGCATAAGGTCAGTATCTATCTATCTACCTACCTATCTATCATCTATCTATTTATCTATCATCCATCTATCATCTATCTTCAGTTCAGTAGTTCTATGAATAATATGAAGAAAAAGCAATCAGTTAAAATTGTCAATATTCTTAAACTACTGGGACAAAATATTATTTTATGTACATATTTAATGACTTATTTGGGGGTGCTTATTGATAACTGGAGTACAAAAGTAATCAGTAGTAAATCATCACAGAATAATTAATAGTAATGGAGAGGAGGGGTGTTATAGACGTTGATCATAATTTGAAACGAGGAAATTTCTGAAGTAGAAAAAGTGATCATGATCTAAGATTAAACAAGTGGACAGAAAAGTGAATCGTTAGGAATGCTCAGAAAAAAACAATGCATGTCAGAAACGATAGTCTCTGATTCCAGAACCTCTCTGCTAGCCAGACTGCTTGCTCATTCACTGTGTCACCCACCAGGAAGAAGCTTCCTCATGTTGGAGGATCTGTAGTAAAGACTCTGGGATCCAAATAAAGAATTAGAGTCTTCTGGATTATAAGAACAGAATGGACCTGCTTTATAAATCACAACCCAGAACTGCTTCTAGTAGAGCTTACAGTAAGAAAAATGTGACCAAGAACACCTCCAGATACGATAATTTTCTAGGGACTCATTAGACAGCATAGAGTCATAATCAAGGCTATAGTTTACTACAGTAAAAAGAATACAGAGAAAACGCACAGGAGTGAAGTCTGGGCCAAACCCAGCACAAGTTTTCAGAGTTCTGCCCCAATGGCATTACATAGGATGCACTTACTTCCCCCAGCAGGATGCTGTGGTAATATCAATGTGAAATGTTAACCTCTCAAGCAAATTGGTAGTAAAAAAAAAAAAAAAAGCTTATTAGTATCTCCCTGCTCTGGGATTTTTACTGGGGGCTAGTCAGGTAGCTGCCCTTTGCCTATCATGAATCAAAATTCTAGAGTCCCAGAAGGAAAGCAGGTATTTGATATAAACCACATTGTTTGTTCAAACATTTCAGGAACAGTGAGCCCCTTTTAACAGGTCTGGGCATGATGAAATCTTCTGGAAATCCTTGTTCCCAGATGCCAGATAAGGACCAACTTTGTAAACAGGCCTTCCAGAGAATAACATTCAAGCTTGCTATGTTAACTCTTTCCTGCACAACTCCTTACCAGAAAGTATACTTTTAGGCTATATAAACTAAATGGCATTTTTCAAATATTTCCTTGTCAAGAAAATGATGTTTGAAAATCCACTAGAGTAAATAAATTGTACTGTTCTAGGGGCAAGCAGTCTGGGCTCTTTCCCCTTTGGTACCAGCTGCTCAGAGGCCCAAGGGTGCTACCATATGGGTGTACCCAAAACCCATTAGGGTCACACTGGGGGTATTCTCTGCCTGAAAGGAAATATTGAACCTGTACACAGATGACCATGTAGGCAAAAGTTCTTTGTAACCTCATTTTTAATACTGAAACATTTGAATGAAAGTCTAAAAATTGGAAAAATGAATTACTGGACTACATTAATGCATTATAGCATATTCCAAAAATAAAAGCAAATGGTCAAAAAGCACATATATCAACATGGCTCTAACTTTCACAAATGTAAAGTTAAGTGAAAATGACTGAATTGTAGAATGTTACTCTTTAGATAAAGCTAGTATACTTGCAAAAATATTAGAGACTGTTTTTGAGGTACAGGGGAAAATTAAACACCCAAGTCAAGGTAATTATTCTTTTTGGGATAGGCCAGAAGAATGATATCTGGGAGAGGCCCATAAGGATTTCAAATGCACCTATAATCTTTTATTCCTTAAAAAATTCTGAAGCAATTATGGAAAAATATTAATATTAGTGTTTGATAAAAGTGGATGGTAGGGACATAAACATCTGTGGTTTTGTTCTCTAGGTCTCTCTTTTGTTAGAAATGTCTCTTAATTTAATTCAAAATAGATTGGAGCACCTATGTCTCCACTCATGTTGAAAGCACTTTAGCCTATCTCAGTAAAGATAATTTGAAAGGCTAATTGAAACTCTCCACAGTAGTCTTTGACACAAAATTATTCACATTTGTAAACACCATAGACAATTTTAGAAGGATTCTAGCTGAGTTAGAAAGTATATTCTCTAGACCTAAATATAGAAACAGTTTTGATTATACAGGGAGAAAAAAGTAGAAAATCTTACCAAGGTGTTTTTTTGCCCTGAGTGGCTACTTGAATAAAAATACCTCTTATTAATCTAATTTTGTCTTTAATGAAACATAAAGAATTGACAAAGGGACTTCTGAATTCTCAATTTCCATACATCCACCCCTTGTAATAAATGCTAATCCAGCAAATGCCAGATGCTGCTACTTTGAAAGGAATTCTGTCTAGAATACTTTCAGCCTTCGGTGCTGTAGTGCTCTTGTCCCCATGCAGCACCCTCATCCTTGCTCTTCTGTGCACATATTCACCTTCTGTGTCACTGTTATGTCAGATCAGGAGGCAGAAATAGTCATAGAAATAGCTGTAATTCTTTGAGTTTTCACAATGTGCGAAATGTAGTTTCAAGACTAATAATTATTAGATATTCTTAAAATCTCCACTTTGATCTCCACTCAAACAGAACTCTTGATACACGATCCCTCTCTCCCAGCATTGACACTTACGTCAAAGCAAAAACTTCTCATTCACCCTTCCTTCGTACCCTACATATAATCTATTCATGAGACTATTCTTTTAGCTTTACCATCCAGTTATCTTTCTAAATTTTTCCTTCCCCATTAGTTTTACATTTCTGCTCCAGTCTAAGCTGCAATCACTGCATGGGCCACTCCTGTATCTTCCACTATTTCTCTGCATTCACTCTTGACTTTCCAATGTTCCATTGTTTACAAATAGTCAAAATTGAAGTCACGTCACTTTCTGCTGAAGGGACATACCTTCTCCTCACACAGAATAAACACTTAAGTTCTTTTAAGGGCCCCAAAGGACACCATGTTATTTGTCTCCTGACCTTTGCTGATCACATCACTTATCCTTCTTCTTGCTCAGGTAATTTCAACAACTGGAATTTCAACACACACCATCTCAAGGTCTTTATACCTTATTTTTATTCTGCCTAAAAAAAAAGTCCTTTTTTTTTTTGCATGGCTTGCTAATTTGGAGTTGACTTTCTTGACAAACATTTACCTTTTATTGTGTTGATAGCACTTAAACTGACATATCTCTTTTGCTTGTTGTCAATGTCCTTCACTTGAACATAGTTTGTGTAAACTGGGTGTTTGTTGATCATCATGATATTCTAGAACTTAGAATAGTGTCTGTCAAGAAGCAGGGCCTCAATCAGTATATGATGAACAAGTGAATTTGCAACCTTGAGAAATGCATTTTTATAATCTCAGTATCACAGATCAGAAATAAGCACTGAGTGAATAAATAATTTACCCAAACTGGTACAACTAGCCAATGGAAGATCCAAAATTTGAACTTAAGTTCTGAGCAAACACTACTGTCACAGAGAAGAATAAACCAAACATCTATTCCTTTAGTTCTAACCCTTGTGCTCTGTTGCCTGTGATTAGTCATCCTGACTCTGCACCTCTGTGAAAGAATGTTGAATATAGCCTGAAATATACAGGATGACCTATTCTCAAGGCTTGAACTTTGAAAAGTGTAACACTTTTCTAATCATATAGAAATAAAATGTTGCAGAATAAAGAGTAACATTTGTCTTGTTGGAGGTTTACAAGAACATCTTGACCAGATTTACTTGGACAGCTGCAAGATCAAAGGATTTCTGCACCAAGAAGTTTGCAAAAACCAGCCACACTCCCTCTTTTAGTAGAAACAAAGCCTGAATTCTAACTCAAGTAAGATAGTTCTTTGTTTCTAAAGTCCACCATCTTGATTTACTAGCTTTCCAAATAAAGTTGCTATTCTTTTCTCCCAAGGCTTCATCTCTTGATTTATTGGCTTGTCATATAGCAAGCAGTATGAGCTTGAACTCTAACACTACTGCCTATAGGAGGAAACTGATGTATAGAAAAATGATTGTTTTTCCTGGAACCTAGGATCCTGAAAGCTCAAATATTGAACATTTTCACGTATCACCAAGTTATAAGCCAGTTTAGACTAATAAAAGCTTCCTTGTATTAGCATGAATTCTGTGTTCAGCTCTTAATGCAATCCCCTTGTGCATCAGGCTGATCACTGTGGGGTAACAAACACTCCTCTTAAGAAAATGAAACAAATTCTAGCACCTGTATATGCCAAGAAATCTACTTGGTTTCCTTCTCCCTAACCTAGTTCCAGATCACAGTCCTGAAGAAATTACTGCTCCAGTGAGAATACCAGACTAAAGAAAAAACAAAAAGTGTTTGCCTCCAACCCCCATCGGTGTTTAGGATAAGACTGGATGAATCCACCCATCATAGGCCTTCTCAAAGATGTGCTTCTTCATAGTCAAACAAGTCTTAATTTTACCCAATTATCTCCTAAGGTAAGACCAGGGCCTTAGTGCAATGAATCTTAAGAGAGGCTGCATTGGGAGAGGTGTGATAGTCCTAAGTCTGAGAAAGACAAATACTCCTATCACCTGGGCTCTACTCTGTCCAGGGTCTTTTAAGGGGGCACTAGTAATAAAGAACCTGCCTGCCAATGCAGGAAACATAATGAGACACAGGTTTCGATCTCTGGATTGGGAAGACGTCCTGGAGGAGGGAATGACAGCCCACTCCAGTATTCTTGCCTGGAGAATCCCATGGACAGAGGAACGTGGCAGCCTGGAGTCCATAAGGTCACAAAGAGTTAGGCATGGCTGAATTGACTTCATGCATGCAAGGGAAAGAATTGGGTCTTCCCTGGTGACTCAATGGTAAAGAGTCTGCCTGCATTGGAGGAGACATGGGTTTAAACCCTGGGTGGAGAAGATTCCTTGGAGAAGGAAATGGCAACCCATTCCAGTATTGTTGCCTGGGAAATCTGGTGGTCTACAGCCCATGGGGTTGCAAAAGAGTTGGAGGCGACTTAGCCACTAAACAGGGAAAGAATAAGGGATGAAGAAATCTTGAGCTCCTCCTTGTGGTCAGCGTCTGCCATTAACTAATCATTCTCAATTTAATGAGAACAATGAAATTGAGTAGAGTTTGAATTATTTTTGTCTTAGATAAGTGTGCTTTGGGAAAATGCAAGCATTTAAACCATAAAATTAAAGTCAAAACAGTCTTATCAACCTGTTAGAATTCTATCTAAATTTTAGTTTAAGCAATGAGCAGAATATAATATTCTCAGGAAATTCAGACTTACCAAGCCAAAACTATAATGAACACTTGATGCTGTCTCTCTATTCACATATATCACTTCTAATCCATACCTTAGTCAAGTAATTTGGGTTTTATTATTACCATCTTACAGGGAGCAACTCAGAATAAAAGAGTTTAAGTAACCATTTCAAGGTCACAGCATCAGTAAGTATCAAAAACAGGATTTCAATCCCAGTCTATCTAATTTCAAAACCCTGTACTCTTTTCCACTATGCCATGTGACCTCTATTATGTTATGACAAACGTCTCAGTGCTAAGAAAATTAAATATATATCATTGGTGTTTCATATCTCAGCTTAGTTATTATTGCTGATGCTGTTGCTATTTATGTGAGGATGGCTAAAAGTGGAAAAAATAATGAGTCACAGTATATACATCACGGTTGCTAATGCAGTCACTGTCTCCAGAGCCTGTCACCATTTCTAGCTCTGCCACTTTCCTTCACCAGCTGTCCAGGGCCTTTGCACAAAATGAGCCAATCTATATCTGATTGCTAAATTCCCAAGTTAGTTGGCTGCTTTTGCCCTTCAGTATCCTGCAGTTATGCCTCAGTGCTTGAGGTTAGTATCCTGTATGCATTGTAGATCATCTATGCAGCATGCCCAGAGCTACTAAACAGGCCACCGTTTGAAGCACTGAAGCAGTAATCTAAAAAACAGGATCAGGGCTACATCAAAGATTTAGTGATCTTCCAAAGGTACTGGATATAATTTGCTGGGAAAATTTGCCTTGTTCTGTAAGAAATCAATTCCTGTATTAAAATACAAAAATAGATGGGCTTAAATATTTTAAATGAATTATTTCATCCGTAAAATGTATTTTCCCCCAGACAGAGTTGACTAAATATTCAAGGAGTCACATATGCTGACAGTATGACATGACAATGTGATGTTGAACATGCTGATGGCACTAGTAAATAGACTTTGTCAGTAACAAAGTTCATTCACTTAATCTCACAGGGTAAGAAAATGGGTAATATGTGGTTGCGACAGTCCTAGGAGGAGGATACTTTCCCCCAAATGACCTAACACTGTGACTTCTTGAAATCTGAAGAGCAAATGTCAGAAAATTGGTTCATTTGCATCATTGCACAGTGTTTCAATATGACGCTTGCTGGTCCTGTTTGCTTGCTGGCTTTCTTATACTGTAGATCATGTGTTGTGCATTTTGCCATGCACTTCATGCTTGAGTAAGGCCAGGAAGCAGCTAGGCAAAGAAACATCAGAGAACTTGGCAAGTCCCACCATACCTGTGTGCCTCTTGTGGCAGTTGGTGTTTTTCTGAAGCATCTGAGCTAGAAGGGAATAAAAGCAGCAGTGCCGCTGAGATTGGGCAACGTGTAATTCTTGCTGTGAGTTATCACAAATGAATCTAATTCCTCTGTGGGTCACCTAGGCTGTATTTCATCTGAGTTATGAAAATAATCATACTGAACCTGCTAGAATACAGACTTTTATGTGGATTCCTAAGCTTTAGGATTTTGTCAGTCTATCACAGAGTTCATCAAGTGCTTTCTTTCTGGGACTTGCTTTGCACAGTGCTGGATGGCAAAATTTGGAGATTAATTTGAACTCTAATGAAAATTAGCTGTGCTGTTTGGTTTCATGTTGTGATTGTCATCGTGGAGGTCAGTGCTAATGAAGTGTCAGGCTCTCTTTGACAGTTTGCATACAGGCAGTTTACTTAGGACTCAGCAATGCCATTCTCAGAAGATGAGGAGGTATTGAACTGTCAAACTGGGCTGACCAGGTGACAGCTGATGCATTTAGATCAGCTCCTCAACAAAGTGAATAGGCTTTTCTCCTGTTCTCCCACTAATAGTAAAATAATTTATTCTACCAAAGTTCCTTGTGTGTTTATGGTACACATTTTCCCACCAGACTTTTCTGAAACCCTTATGAAAAGAAATGTAATCTCTTGTGAGCTTTAGGAAACTTTATTTAATAAGAGATAAAATATTAGTGCTACACTGTTCTTGACTACAAGTATTTATGTGGATACAGAATTTTTTGAAGCAAGAAAATATAGGTAAATACAGATATTCACAAAAGTATATTTGTTTGGTTGTTACATAATTCCATATTAATACATTTTTTATAAATTTATATGTCAAATAAATTTCTGTTATTCCTTATTATGAATGTTTTAATACTTTGGAAGCATAAATATTATTAATAAGAGTAGAAATAAAAATTTGTTAAATACTTACTTTATATTACCAAAAACAAAAACAGAAAATACTATATGAAACAATTCAGAAAAATATTCAGTTATTCCTAACTGATTTTGTGTATATTTTATATTTCCACCCCTAAACATAAATTTCTAGACAATCTATATATGGGGCTACAAGTCATCTCACAAACTAATTTGTAATGTGTTAGCATTTGGAAGATTTTTTTATGATTGGGGGAAGACCTCTTTAGAGCTTTAGTCATTAACCTTTCCTTATGAAAAAGGAAATGGCCACCCACTCCACTATTCTTGCCTGGGAAATCCTGTGGACAGAGGAGCCTGGTGGGCTACCATCCATGGGGTTGCAAAACAGTTGCACATGACTTAGTAACTAAAAAACAACAACAGGAGATACAAAGCCCAATTCTAAAGAAAATCATTATTGTTTGTAATAATTTAATAAGTATATGTACATAAGTAAAGGTATTTTAGGAAATCTATGTGATCAGTTTCTAAAAGATTTATTTAAATGCCATACATATATTTAATTACATTAATCTAATTTAATATATATTTTGAATTATTGGAAAAAGACCTGTGATTCCTCAAATTATGTTAATTAGACAAGACACTACAATTCCATTTAGACACAAGATTAATAGCATTTACGCTGAAGTCACTTAAATGGTATTCTCTTTATCCTCTGGGCAGTCAGGAATACAGTAGAAATAGAGATGATTGACATTTTTTCCTAACCTCTCTGTCCTTTCCTCATGAAAATGCTTAGCTGCTTCTGAGAAGCACAGCTGTTGGACAAAGCACAGGGTCCAAGGTTGTGCCTTTGGGAGGGCTAACAGAGAAATTTAGCCAATCAAAGAGCAGGCTGGAAAATGTCAGATGAGATATGCCAATCACCATAAAAAGGTGATGACCCAAAGAGGTGATAGTGCCAACTTGATGTTGAAATCAATCTATAAAGCACAGTTCTATTGCTACTGATTTTACTTGCTTATTTGTATCAGAGGAAACAGTTGCAGAAAATATGAGCTGATATAGAGTACAGAGTTAATGCTTCAGAAATGGTGAAAAAAAAATCCTTTGTTAAAGAGAAGGTAAATTTTCTTTTATCCAAAGAAAACGCCTTATTGTATAAGTGGAAAAGAAAAATAATAATGTCTAAACATGAATACTTCTATGAAAGAAAAAATGTCCCATGTATCTCTATCCTACCTTTAGTGCAACAGTTATGTTACATAGCCTTTAACATAAGAGTTCAATTATTTTTAAATGTAGAAAGATATTTTGTCTGATAATGTTAACAATTAATTCAAAACAGACATTACTGTATGATAAAAATTAAAAAACAGAACATCATAATTGTTGAACTAATAGTAAACTAATGTCCAGTGAGAAGAGATAGTTTTACTCTAAATTAACTTACATTTAATAATTTTCCAATGTGATTTTTTAATCATTTTTTAAAAATTTAAGTATAGTTAATTTACAATATTGTGTTAGTTTCAGGTATACAATAAACAGATTCAGCCATATATTTATATATATATATGTATATGTATATCCATGGATGGAGGAGCCTGGTAGGCTGCAGTCCATGGGGTCGCACAGAGTCAGACACGACTGAAGCGACTTAGCAGCAGCATGTATATATATATCAGATCAGATCAGATCAGTCTCTCAGGCGTGTCCAACTCTTTTCGACCCCATGAATTGCAGCATGCCAGGCCTCCCTGTCCATCACCAACTCCCGGAGCTCACTGAGACTCACGTCCATTGAGTCAGTGATGCCATCCAGCTGTCTCATCCTCTGTCGTCCCCTTCTCCTCCTGCCCCCAATTCCTCCCAGCATCAGAGTCTTTTCCAATGAGTCAACTCTTTGCATGAGGTGGCCAAAGTACTGAAATCCCAGGGCTGATCTCCTTCAGAATGGACTGGTTGGATCTCCTTGCAGTCCAAGGGACTCTCAAGAGTCTTCTCCAACATCACAGTTCAAAAGCATCAATTCTTTGGCGCTCAGCCTTCTTCACAGTCCAACTCTCACATCCATACATGACCACAGGAAAAACCATAGCCTTGACTAGACAAACCTTTGTTGGCAAAGTAATGTCTCTGCTTTTGAATATGCTATCTAGGTTGGTCATAACTTTATGCACACGTATTCTTTTTCAGATTCTTTTCCACTATAGGTTATTAGGAGATATTGAATATATACTTCCCTATTTTCCTGTGTCTTTTCCCTGAGTAGGTTCTTCTTGTTTACCTATTTTATACATAGTAGTGTGTATAATGGGGAAGGCAATGGCACCCCACTCCAGTATTTTTGCCTGGAGAATCACGTGGACAGAGGAGCCTGGTGGTCTGCAGTCCATGGGGTCGCTAGAGTCGGACATGACTGAGCGACTTCACTTTCACTTTTCACTGTCATGCATTGGAGAAGGAAATGGCAACCCACTCCAGTGTTCTTGCCTGGAGAATCCCAGAGACGGGGGAGCCTGGTGGGCTGCCGTCTCTGGGGTCGCACAGAGTCGGACACGACTGAAGCGACTTAGCAGCAGCAGCAGCAGTGTGTATAATTCACTCCCAATCTTTTTTTCGTAGAAAAATATTGCACTCATGGCTACCTACCACACTTGTTACTATATTTACATTTTCACATTAGCTGAAAAACATCCTAGGCTGTATATAACATTACCAATTACATTGTTAGTGGGTTATATAATCTGCCAATTACAACTAAAAATAAATGCCAGGTGTTTCTTTCGCAAGTCATTAAAATGTGCATGATGGGCTGGGACTGACCCTGGAGCTGTCTGACTAGCATTCAACATAAAAATCACAAAAGAAGGAACAACAACAAAAGCAAACACATGGACAAAAAGGAAAAAGAAAATGGGGGGGGGCAATAAAGAGAAAAGTTAGCGTATGGCTGACTTTATTTTTCCTGTTTGTCTCTCCATGAGCGCTTCTTGAATTTGTCTTATAGTTGTACTTTGTCCAATAGAAGAACGTATAATGCAAGGCTATGTTGTAATACAGTATAGGAAAATCTACTTTCTTTTTTTTTTTTTTTTAAATAATGACCAAGGATTTTTTTTATTCATTAAGTTTTAGTATCATTACAGAAAATGTTATGGTACAGAGTTGTTTAACATTGTTTTTTCTTTGCTCTTGATTTCCATATGAATGCTGGTAACACTAATATCTGTACAAGATCAGTCTTTGATTTTATTTTTTGTTCTGCACAATTTTAAATGTATTGGTTAAAAATACATTTCTTATTTGGATAGAAAATCTACTTTCTATCCAAAAGAAATAACCTGAATTTAACTTGTGGAAGAGGAAAATAATTTTCCCTCTATTCTTCTAAATTCTTTCCAGCCCCTCTCCAACACTCATAATAAAATGACAGATTAACAGTCAGTTCAGTTCAGTCGCTCAGTTGTGTTTGACTCTTTGCGACCCCATGAATTGCAGCACGCTAGGCCTCCCTGTCCATCACCAACTCCTGAAGTCCACCCAAACCCATGTCCATTGAGTCAGTGATGCAACGAAACCATCTCATCCTCTCTTGTCCCCTTCTCCTCTTGCCCTCAATCTTTCCTAGCATCAGGGTCTTTTCAAATGAGTCAGTTCTTCACATGAGGTGGCCAAAGTATTGGAGTTTCAGCTTCAACATCAGTCCTTCCAATGAATACCCAGGACTGATCTCCTTTAGCATGGACTGGTTGGATTTCCTTGCAGTCCAAGGGACTCAAGAGTCTTCTCCAACACCACAGTTCAAAAGCATCAATTATTCAGTGCTCAGCTTTCTTTATAGTCCAACTCTCACATCCATACATGACTACTGGAAAAACCATAACCTTGACTAGATGGACCTTTGTTGGAAAAGTAATGTCTTTGCTTTTTAATATGCTGTCTTGGAGAAGGCAATGGCAACCCACTCCAGTACTCTTGCCTGGAAAATCCCATGGACGGAAGAGCCTGGTGGGCTGCAGTCCATGGGGTCCCTAGGAGTTGGACACGATTGAGTGACTTCATTTTCACTTTCACTTTCCTGCATTGGAGAAGGAAATGGCAACCCACACAGTATTCTTGCCTGGAGAATCCCAGGGACAGAGGAGCCTGGTGGGCTGCCGTCGATGGGGTCGCATAGAGTCGGACACGACTGAAGCGACTTAGCAGCTGCAGCAGCAGCATGCTGTCTAGGTTGGTCATAACTTTCCTTCCAAAGAGTAAGCGTCTTTTAATTTCATGGCTGAAAATCATCATCTGCAATGATTTAGGAGCCTAGAAAAATAAAGTCAGCCACTGTTTCCACTGTTTCCCCATCTATTTGCCATGAAGTGATGGGACCGGATCTTCGTTTTCTGAATGTCGAGTTATAAGCCAACTTTTTCACTCTACTCTTTCACTTTCATCAAGAGGCTCTTTAGTTCTTCTTCACTTTCTTCCATAAAGGTGGTGTCATCTGCATATCTGAGGTTATTGATATTTCTCTTGGCAATCTTGATTCCAGCTTCTGCTTCTTCCAGCCTAGCATTTCTCATGATGTACTCTGCATATAAGTTAAATAAGCAGGGTGACAATACATAGCCTTGATGTACTCCTTTTCCTATTTGGAACCAGTCTGTTGTTCTGTGTCCAGTTGTAAATGTTGCTTCCTGACCTGCATACAGATTTCTCAAGAGGCAGGTCAGGTGGTCTGGTATTCCCATCTCTTTCAGTTTTCCAATAGATTATTGTGATCCACACAGTCAAAGGCTTTGGCATAGTCAATAAAGCAGAAATAGATGTTTTTCTGGAACTCTCTTGCTTTTTTGATGATCCAGAAGATGTTGGCAATTTGATCTCTGGTTCCTCTGCTTTTTCTAAAACCAGTGTGAACATCTGGAAGTTCACAGTTCACATATTGCTGAAGCATGGCTTGGAGAATTTTAAGCATCATTTTACTAGCGTGTGAGATGAGTGCAAGTGTGCAGTGGTTTGAGCAATCTTAGGCACTGCCTTTCATTGGGATTGGAGTGAAAACTGACCTTTTCCAGTCCTGTGGCCACTGCTGAGTTTTCCAAATTTGCTGGCCTGTTGAGTGCAGCACTCTTACAGCATCATCTTTTCAGATTTGAAATAGCTCAACTGGAATTCCATCACCTCCACTTGCTTTGTTCGTAGTGATGCTTCCTAAGTCTCACTTGACTTCACCTTCCAGGATGTCTGGCTCTATGTGAGTGATCATACCATTGTGATTATCTTGGTCATGAAGATCTTTTTTGTACAGTTCTTCTGCATTCTTGTCACCTCTTCTTAATATCTTCTTCTGTCAGGTCCCTACCATTTCTGTCATTTATTGAAACCATCTTTGCATGAAATGTTCCCTTGGTATCTCTAATTTTCTTGAAGAGACCTCTAGTCTTTCCCATTCTATTGTTTTCCTCTATTTCTTTGCATTGATTGTGAAGGAAGGCTTTTTATCTCTCCTTGCTATTCTTTGGAACTCTGCATTCAAACGGGTATAATTTTCCTTTTATCCTTTGCTTTTCGCTTCCCTTTTTTTCACAGCTATTTGTAAGGCATCCTCAGACAGCTATTTTGCTTTATTGCATTTCTTTTTCTTGGGGATGGTCTTGATTCTTGTTTCCTGTACAATGTCACGAACCTCCGTCCATAGTTCATCAGTCACTCTGTCTCTCAGATCTAGTCACTTAAATCTATTTCTCACTTCCACTGTATAGTCATAAGTGTTAATTTAGGTCATACCTGAATGGTCTAGTGGTTTTCTCCACTTTCTTCAATTTCAGTCTGAATTTGGCAATAAGGAGTTCATGATCTGAGCCACTGTCAGCTGCTGGTTTTGTTCTTGCTGACCGTATAGAGCTTCTCCATTTTTGGCTACAAAGAATGTAATCAATCTGATTTCGGTGTTGACCATCTGGTGATGTCCATGTGTAAAGTCTTCTCTTGTGTTCTTGGAAGAGGGTGTTTGCTATGACCAGTGTGTTCTCTTCCAGAACTTTATTAGCCTAGGCCTGCTTCATTCTGTATTCCAAGGTCAAATTTGCCTATTACTCCAGGTGTTTCTTGACTTCCTACTTTTGCATTCCAGTCCCCTATAATGAAAAGGACATTCTTGTTCGGTGTTAGTTCTAGAACATGTTGTATGTCTTCATAGAACCATTCCACTTCAGCTTCTTCAGCGTTACTTGTCTGAGCATAGACTTGGATTACCGTGATATGAATGGTTTGCCTTGGAAACGAACAGAGATCATTCTGTTGTTTTTGATACTGCATTTAAGTACTGCATTTCAGACTCTGTTGTTAACTATGATGGGTACTCCATTTCTTCTAAGGGATTCCTGACCACAGTAGTAGATATAATGGTCATCTGAGTTAAATTCACCCATTCCAGTCCATTTTAGTTCGCTGATTCCTAGAATGTTGACGTTCACTCTTGCCATCTCCTGTTTGACCACTTCCAATTTGCCTTGATTCATGGACCTAACATTCTAGGTTCCTATGCAATATTGCTCTTTACAGCATTGGACCTTGCTTCTATCACCAGTCACATCAACAGCTGGGTATTGTTTTTGCTTTGGCTCCATCCCTTCATTCTTTCTGAAGTTATTTCTCCACTGATCTCCAGTAGCATATTGGGCACCTACCGACCTGGGAAGTTCCTCTTTCAGTATCCTATCATTTTGCCTTTTCATACTGTTCATGGGGTTCTCAAGGCAAGAATACTGACATGGTTTGCCATTCCTTTCTCCAGTGGACCACATTCTGTCAGACGTCTCCACATGACCCGCCCATCTTGGGTGGCCCCACATGGCATGGCTTAGTTTCATTGAGTTAGACAAGGCTGTGGTCCATGTGATCAGATTGGCTAGCTGTCTGTGATTGTGGTTTCAGTCTGTCCGCCCTCTGATGCCCTCTCTCAGTGTCTACCAGCTTACTTGGGTTCGTCTTACCTTGGATGTGGGGTATCTCTTCACAGCTGCTCCAGCGAAGCGCAGCTGCTGCTCCTTACCTTGGATGTGGGGTAGCTCCTCTCGGCCGTGCGTGTGCCGTTGCAGCCGCCACGTGACAGATTAACAGGGGAAAAACAAATTTGATGATATGTATATCTCCTGTTCACATGAGAGATACTCAGGAAAAATTAGCAACTCCTGGAAATTGTGGAAACCTTCACCTTAAATGTCATCTTCAGTTAAAAACAAAACAAAATGTTGGGAATGGGTAGTCAACTATGTGTAGTTAGCCAAAGATTCACGATAAACAAGTGTATGTTTATTATGCAATGTAGTCTCTGCCTTATCCATTAATAAGTTTTTCTTTTTTAAAAATTTATGTTAATTGGAGGCTAAGTACTTTACAGTATTGTGGTGGTTTTTGCCATACATTCACATGAATCAACCATGAGTGTACATGTGTCCCCCATCCTGACCCTCCCTCCCATCTCCCTCCCCATTCCATCCCTCAGGGTCATCCCAGTGCACCAGCCCTGAGCACCCTGTCTCATGCATCGAACCTGGACTGGCGATATATTTCATATATGATAATATACATGTTTCAATGCTATTCTCTCAAATCATCCCACCCTCGCCTTTAATAAGTTTTTCAAAAAAGTTAGTCATCCCGTTCTTTGTACACTAAAGAAGACACCCTTACAAATGGAGATTGTCCTTATAAATATAAATGTCTCATACAAAAGGCTAACTTCTACTTGGTTTCCAGAGCTTCTTCTGTGTCTGCATGCATGCTAAGTCGCTTTAGTTGTGTCCAAAATCTGGGATCCTATGGACTGTAGTTTCCAAGGCTCCTTTGTCCATGGGATTTTCCAGGCAAGAATACTGAAGTCGGTTGCCATTTCCTTCTCCAGGGGATCTTCCCAGCACAGGGAAGACACACAGGAAACTGTCTTTTGAATCTCCTGCATTGGCAGGCAGGTTCTTTACCACTAGCACTATCTGGGAAGCCCTAAATGTGCCATGTGCTGTGTGTGCTCAGTTGCTCAGTCATGTCTGACTCTTTGAAGCCCCATGTACCATAGCCCACCAGGCTCTTTTGTCCATGGGGATTCTCTAGGCCAGAGTAATGGAGTGGTTGGCCATTTCCTCCTCCAGGGTATCTTCCTGACCCAGGGACTGGCCCCATGTCTGCATTGACAGGTGGGTTCTTTACCACTAGTATCGCCTTTTCTGTGTCTACTGTTTTTTAAAAACAATCAGTCTAAAATAATCATTATGCTTAAGATGCACATTTGCGGATGACAAATTCCACTCCCTTTCTCATTAGATGTTAGAATGTTTTCTCCTAAATATGAGAAGGAAAAAGAAGAGTAGAACATCTAAGTGCTTTTCAGAACAAATTTACAAATTCAAAATGTAAGTAAACTAAAATACTCCAAATTTATGAGTATTAAATGTTGTTATGTTAACTATAGATTTTAGGTTCTTAATTACCTTCCAGGAAATTTAGAATCTGCAGTCACTTTTTTAATTCACCTCAATTTTTGTTATGTGATGGTCTCTTCTTTGGCCTATGTGAGGATACAAACTAAAAATGCTCAGCAGGAACCTCCCTGGTGGTCCAGTGGCTAAGACGCCATGCTCCCAATGCAGGGGGGCCTGGGTGTAATCCCTGGTCGGGGAACTAAATGGCAACCCACTCCAGTGTTCTTGCCTGGAGAATCCCAGGGACCGGGGAGCCTGGCGGGCTGCTGTCTATGGGGTTGCACAGAGTCGGACGCAACTGAAGTGACTTAACAGCAGCAGAGAACTAATATAGTCATGAATTTACGTCCTCAGTCATATCTGACTCTTTCTGACTCCCCCACCAGGCTTCTTTGTCCATTGGATCTTCCAGGAAAGAATACTGGAGTGGTTTGCCGTTTCCTTCTCCAGGGGATCTTCCCCACCCAGGGATCAAAGCTGAGTCTCCTATAGTGGCAGGCTGATTCTTTACTGCTGAGCCATCAGGGAAACCTAAAGTTCATTTCGAGATGAATAGATCCCATATGCTGCAACTAAAACATCCTGTGTGCCATGTAGACAAACAAACAAATATATATTTATATGTTTTATTTTAAAAGTCCTTTGCTTGTAAAAAAAAAAAAAAAAGCCCAGCGAATAGTTGCCAGGTACAAGGGATGAATGTGTGAATGAGCTGTGATGCTGGGTATGTAATATGTAGTTGAAATCCATATCTAAGCCCATATAATTTACCTTCCATGATTCCAGCAAAAATACCAGCCCTCTGTTGCAGCCCTTCATATGCCTGATGCATATGAGGCCAAACAAATCTAAGCATCAGAGTATGGAGGAGGGAGAGTTTTATTTCAAGGGTCAAGCAAGGAGAACAGGTGACTTATGCTCAAAACCCCCCAACTCCTCAAGGGTTTTCAGGAAAGTGTTTTCATAGGCAAAATTTAGGATGAGGCTGCAGGATGTGTGACTTTTTTCTGATTGGTTGGTGGTAACAGGAACCCTGTGCTCTGTCTGAAGGTACCAACCTCTTCCTGAGTGGGGGCCTTAAATCCTGCAGAAGAATTTGAGAATATTGTTGTGTATATACCTTGAGGAGGAAGCAGGACTCTGCTTTAATTGCTGCGCTGCTGCTGCTGCTGCTGCTGAGTTGCTTCAGTCGTGTCCGACTCTGTGTGACCCCATAGACAGCAGCCCACCAGGCTCCCCCATCCCTAGGATTCTCCAGGCAAGAACACTGGAGTGGGTTGCCATTTCCTTCTCCAATGCATGAAAGTGAAAAGTGAAAGTGAAGTCGCTCAGTCCTGTCTGACTCTTCGTGACCCCATGGATTGCAGCCCACCAGGCTCCTCCATCCATGGGATTTTCCAGGTAAGAGTACTGGAGTGGGATGCCATTGCCTTCTCTGAATTGCTGCACTACTGTCTCTTAACTGCTCCTCCTTGGTTTCTTTATTCCCTTCCTTCCCTGATCAGCAATTTTTTGAATCCACTCTTTGAAATTTAGGAAGGTCTAGGTGGCTGAAGCCTTTTTTCTACAAGCAGGAAAAGGGAGACATGGAAATGCTTTGAAGGTTTTGTATCAGGAGGTCCACACAGGGTCCTGCTGAGTTTCAGGTGGCAGGTGGACATGTGATTCTCTGTGTTTGTTGAAAAATAGGGCCTCCACAGTTCCCACTTGTGCTTTCTTTAACTCTAGAAGTGAACTTTGTAGATCTTGTGAGGGCTCCATATTTTGAACTCTTTTGCAGGATGCCACTTGTATGCTTGGTTAAGCCATAGATTGGAGTCTCTATTGAAATTAAAATAAGATCCTACTCATCAATGGCCAGATCCTCTGAACTGGCTATACTTAAAAGCATTAATTGTCTTATTGGTACTGCTAATTAAAAATTGGCATTTGTCATCCACATCTACACAGATTAAATCATGAACCACTGCAGCTGTGACCTTCAACACACACTGAAATGGATTCAGGGTGGAGATCAGGAATGAGGCACTCTGTGCTCTGGGAAAAACTGGCAGAACAGACCTTTAGATAGTTTTATATTTTCAGTAGAAAAATTTAAAAGCTTAATTCTTGCATCTCATATGTAGAAAAAAATCAAAATCATTAACAGTAACATCTGCTCTTGGTGACTGGCAGCAAACCTCTGCCAAAATGTGTGTTTTACGGCATGCACTCCCTCTTCACTAAAATAGTATGTAACACCTTCCTCACTACCACTTTGGAGCAGTTTCTCAAAGCTATCTAAAATGCTCTCTCCTAGGCCTATAATCCTCATTTTGGCTCAAACAAAACTTAACTCACAGTTCTCATGTTGTGCATTTTTTGAAGTTGGTAACACCTTTTATCTCCAACTCCCCAGCTCCCAGTAACTGACCCTCCAAAAGATCTCTTTTGGTTTCTAGTTGTATTCGGTCTCTTAGTCATGTTCAAGTCTTTGTGAGTCCCTTGACTGTAGCCCACCATGCTCCTCTCTCCACAGAATTTTCCAGGCAAGAATACTGGAGTGGGCTGCCATTTCCTCCTCCAGGGGATCTTCCCAACCCAGAGATCAAACTTGTGTCTCCTGTATTGCAGGTGGTTTCTTTACTGCTGAGCCACCAGCAAAGCCCAGGAGGAAATATAAGGGACTGCAAGGTGAGCCTTACTGTTTGTGCCGGGTGTTTCTGATAGATTTCCTTCCTGACCTATATTTGTAGGTCCTGAGACTTTGGAAACAGAACTGTCCTACATTTAAGAAAAATTTACAAAAAAATTAAAATATTTAAAAAATAATAATTACCCAATATATATCTGCCTACAGGTAAAGAACATGCCTACAATGCAAGAGACACAGGAGACAAAGATTCGATCCTTGAGTCAGAAAGATGCCCTGGAGGAGGGCACAGCAGCGTAACCCACTCCAGTATCCTTGCCTGGAGAAAACATGGATTGAGAAGCCTGGCGGGCTCCTGTAATAGGATCACAAAGAGTCGGACACGACTAGTGACTAAGCACTTGTATAGTGTGACTATAGCTCAATGACTCTTTCATGCCTGACTCTTTGCGACCCCATGGACGGCAGCCCACCAGTCTTCTCTGTTCAGAAAAATTTCCTGTAAAGAATACATGGGTGGGTTGCCATTTCCTACTCTAGACTTCCAATAATAGGCATATATGATTCAAAAACTGCTTCTTGGAAAATATTCTAATATGTTCTCTTTGTGATAGAGATTTTTCTACCTCCATTGCCTGTAGGACCCAAGAGCCATCTTTTGAAATGCAAACTTTAGGAAAATAATTCTCTTTAAAAAAAAAAAAAAAAGAAGAAGAAGTGGGAGTGGGAGGAAGTGTTGGAAACTGGATAAATGAAAAATCTTAAGTGTGTGTATGTTTGCTATGTGTGTCTGTCTATGTATGGAGTAGATGGGTAATATTTTTTCTACCTCCAGACAGAACTGACAAAATCAATTTATAAAATGCTCTATTTAGTTCATTTGAAGGGAATATTTGTAAGAATTCAGTATTCTAAAACTGTTAGTTTTCTCTTGTTAAACTGTCAGTTTTTCTCTTGTTAAACTGTCTTATGTCAATTTAATTATTCAGTTCAGTTCAGTTCAGTTGCTCAGTCATGTCAGACTCTTTGCGACCCCATGAACCACAGCACACCAGGCCTCCCTGTCTATCACCAACTCCTGGAGCCCACCCAAACCCATGTCCATTGAGTTGGTGATGCCATCCAACCATCTCATCCTCTGTCGTCCTCTTCTCTTCCTGCCCTCAATCTTTCCCAGCATCTGGGTCTTTTCAAATGAGTCAGCTCTTTGCATCAGGTGGCCAAAGTATTGGAGTTTCAGTTTCAACACCAGTCCTTCCAATGACCACTCAGGACTGATCTCCTTTAGGATGGACTGGTTGGATCTCCTTGCAGTCCAAGGGACTCTCAAGAATCTTCTCCAACATCACAGTTCAAAAGCATCAGTTCTTCTGCACTCGGCTTTCTCTCTAGTCCAACTCTCACATCCATACATGACCACTGGAAAAACCATAGCCTTGACCAGATGGACCTTTGTTGGAAAAGTAATGCCTTTGCTTTTTAATATGCTGTCTAGGTTGGTCATAACTTTCCCTCCAAGGAGTAAGCATCTTTTAATTTCATGGCTGCAATCACCATCTGTGGTGATTTTGGAGCCCCCCAAAATAAAGTCAGCCATTGTTTCCAGTGTTTCCCCATCTATTTGCCATGAAGTGATGGGACCAGATGCCATGATCTTAGTTTTCTAAATGTTGAACTTTAAGCCAACTTTTTCACTCTCCTCTTTCACTTTCATCCAGAGGCTCTTTAGTTCTTCTGCCAAGCAAAAAACCTAGGAAGGGAGAAGAAAAAATGTGCCTCCCCTGCAGTGCATTTTCCACCTTATCAAGGACAACACTCTTACAATTGTACCCTCTGACTCTTGCATCACCAATTCTTCCATCTTTACTGTATCATTTCAATATATTCCAAATATGCTACAGTATTTCTCACTTTAAACAAAAATGGACCTCACTCCCTTTTTAGTTACTGTGCCACTTCTCTGTTTCCATCTGCAGTGAAACTCGCAAGTGAATATATTTTATTTCTATTCAATATCTCTTGCACTCACTAATGAGGTTTTTTTCCTCATTAGTGGTTACTCCATTATAAATGACCTCCAGATAGTAAACACAATTTTCAGTTCACAAGTAGTATCTTACTAATGCAATCAGAAGCAATTGATAGAATTGATACTACTTTCCTCTTGAAACACATTTTTTTCCACTTATTTTTGATGTATCATTCTTATTCTCCTTCTACCTCATTGTATGCTTTTCAACTTCATTGATGGTTCCTCCTCCTCCTCTTCTTGACTTCTCAGCTTTGGACAGTATTTGTCCCAGTCTTCTGAACTTTTCTCCTTTATGTACATTTACCTCTTAGGTAATATGATAATCTTCCATGATTTTAAGTTCAGTTCAGTTAAGTTGCTCATTCCTGCCAGACTCATTGCAATCCCATTGACTGTAGCACACCAGGCTTCCCTGTCCATCACCAACTCCCAGAGCTTGCTCAAACTCATGTCCATTGAGTCGGTGATGCCATCCAACCATCTCAGTCTCTGTCATCCCCTTCTCCTCCCACCTTCAATCTTTCCCATTATCAGGGACTTTGCCAATAAGTCAGTTCTTCCCATCAGGTGGCCAAAGTATTGGAGCTTCAGCATTAGTCCTTCCAATGAATATTCAGGATTGATTTCCTTTAGGATTGACTGTTTGATCTCCCTGCAGTCCAGGGGACTCTCAAGAGTCTTCTCCTACACCACAGTTCAAAAGCATCAATTCTCTGGTGCTCAGCTTTCTTTATAGTCAAAGTCTCACATCCATCAGGTGTCCAAAGTATTGGCGCTTCAGCTTCAGCATCAGTCATTCCAATGGATATTCAAGACTGATTTCCCTTAGGACTTCCTTTAGAAAACAATGATTTTAAATAATATTTATTCTGACCACAACCAATAGTATATATTCAACTCAAAACTCCTAAATTCTAAATTTGTAAATAAGATTCTCTACTCAGCATTTCTATTTCAATGTCTGCATTTCCAATGTAATGTATCTACAATATGTGTGTGTGTGTGTGTATGTGTGTATCTTGATTTCTCTCGCTGAAAGTCTTTAAACTGCAAAAGAATCATTTTCATTATTTCAATTATTGTAGCCAAAAACCATGGAATCCTCCAACATTTATATACTCCTATACTCCAGGTTTGTCTTTTTGAATCTTTACCACCTGTCATCTATTCCATTGTCACTGTTATTGGCCAGATCTAAACATTCATTACCTGGGCATTTGTAATAGTTCTTTAATTGTTCTCCCTGATCCACTCTGGCCCCATCTTCTCCACTGTTTAGTCTCTTCAAGGCAGCCATATTATAGTTTAAAAACATAAATTGGATCATATAAATGTTTTTTCTCAGACCTTTCCATTCATCTCATTCAGAATAAGAGAACTTATGGTGGTCTACAAGATTGTACATGATATAGGTCCTTGAGAACTCTCTGATAACCATCTCCTACTTTTATCTCCTTTGCTCATTCTGCTCCAGTCATGATGACTTAGTTGATATTCTCCAAACATGCTCAACCAGTTTCTTCCCTAAATTCTTTCATATCTACTGTTTCATCTTGTTAGGTACTTAGAATAGGAAAAAGGAGTCCAAAATAGTTGTGGCTAAAAGACAAAGAAGGGAAAAGCCCATGAAAATAGAACAAAGGAAGGTCCGAGGACTGGAGTGAGGACCTCAGGTGAAGCAAACAGCCTCCAAGCTAACCCAGTTTACCTAGGGCAGGCTCAAGGGGAGGAACAAAAACATATAAAAAGAGAAGCAAAGATTGAGCCTCAGGCTTCTCTTCTCTGCATCTTTTGGATTGGCCAGCACTCCAGGATGTATTTTCCTTTGCTTACCAAATAAAACTGAGCTGCAACAGAGCTGTAACACCGAGCTGTAACTCCATCTGTCACTTCAATTTTTTGCTGTGGTGAGACAGAACCAGGGAAATCACACATTTCCCGGAGAGTCTGATATAATACTCTTTTGCAAAGTGTTTAGCTTTCATTCACTTTCACTGGGTCTCTGAACAAATGTCACTTTATCAGCAAAGTCTTATCATACCACTTTATATAAAATTACATCCTGTAACTCTCTATTCTTTTTTACCATGCCTTACTTCAAAGCCCTTATTGCATCTCATATATCATGTAGTCATTTGTTTACACCTTTAAGTCTGTCTCTTCAATACACAAACACAACAGACTAGTGACTGCACTTTGTTTCATTCCTGTAAGACTCAGTTCCTAGGGCAGTGAATGGTGCATGATAAATGATAGATGTTGAAAGACAAATGGATGAGTAAATCGAAGAGGGAATTCTTTGGCATACTATAAGAGATTTCAGGCTTTATTAAATATGTGTATAATAACTTTCTTTGGGTATAATTTTTCCACCAACAATATAGCAATACAATAACATGTCAAAATGTATACAATTAAATATCTACCAAGACTAAAAGGACATTAAAACCTGAAGGAAAAATTATATTTTAAATATATATATTTAGGACTATATATTTTTAATTCCAGGGGGTATATGTGTTTGAAAATTCTATGAGTGCTTTTGGAAAACATAATTTGAATCTTTTTTTTTTTTTTTTTTTTTTTTTGCTACAGGGCTTGCTATTGATGAATCATTTCTCTTCCAGCACTTCCAAACCATCTGTGTAACAATCCAGGTTAGATTTTACTATGGTGATTTTAGTAACACCCTTTAATTTTAGAAATAAATGGGGTTAATTTGAATATTGCTGCCTTTATCCACCACCTCCCTTTAAGAGACTCTGATTCTCCATGATTGTAAAACCAGTATTAATTATAGTGGAAGTGCCATAAAGTCAACCCATCAGTACTTTATGATGTAACTTATAAAAGGAATGAAAAATAAATGCACTGAAAATAGGTAAGGATTTAGGTATTGTGTATATAGTTAGTTTTGAATTCTCTTATTTTCTTGTGTTTATGATTTTATTATCGTGTGCTCACATCTGTGAGAACTGTTGGAAGAAAAGTTCAAAGACACTGATGTTAGATTGAAGATCTTTACATCCTGGGTGACATCATTTACATGTTATGTGTGTATTGGGATGTATTTTTCCCAGAAGACTTGTGTTTGATTTTTCTTGGTACTCTCAGAAGTACCATCCTAATTAGATGGTTAGTGAAGGTAAACATTCAGGCTCTAAATGCAAAAGAGTGAGCATGACTAATGCCTCTGAAATTCAAGGGGGAATTTTTATTTATTTATTTATTTTTGATTCACTATCCAGAGCCCACAAGAAAATCTATTTATTTCTGTTCTGTATAGTTCTGTTAGATTCTATATTTCTGAATTAATAGATACTGAGATTTTCCTGGGTCCAGATTTGTGAGGATTGGTTTCTCCTTTGTCTCACCAAATAATTTAAGCCCTAGGCTCAGCCTATAATGCCTCCCTCTTTTGCCCTCTCTGCAGTTTCTAGACATGGAAGCTATAAGCACCAAAGCTTAAAGCTATCAGGGTATTTTGACAATTCTCCCACTTTGTACTTTCCTTGATGGGTGTTCTTCCTTCATCATTAGCTTCAAACGATTCTCCTACTTTCTGGTAGTCTCTTTCATTACTTAAAAATAATATTTTTAACTTTTGAATATCTTGCTCCTGCTGGTGCTCAGTCGTGTCTGTCTCTGCATCCCATGGACTGTAGGCTACAGGGCTCCTCTGTCCATGGAATTTTCCAGGCAAGAATACTGGAGCAGATTGCCATTTCTTATTCCTGGGGATCTTCCCAACAAAAGATTGAACCCATGTCTCCTGTATCTCCTGCATTGGTAGGTGGATTCATTATCACTAGCACCACTTGTATATCTTGTGCGTGTTTGGCTGCTTGTGTCCAATACTTTGCGACCCTGTGGACTGCATCCCTCCAGGCTCCTCTATCAATGGGGATTCTCCAGGCAAGAATACTGGAATGGGTTGCCATGCCCTCCTCTAGGGGATCTTCCCAACCCGGGGTCGAACCCAGATCTCCCACAGTGAAGGAGGATTCTTTATCATCTCAGACACCAGGGAAACCTAAGAATACTGGACTGGGTAGCCTATCCCTTCTCCAGGGGATCTTCCCGACCCAGGAATTGAATTGGGGTCTCCTGCATTGCAGGCGGATTCTTTACCAGCTGATCTACCAGGGAAGCCCTTATATAACATATAGGCAGTGGATTAGGGGATCTCCAATCTAATATATTATTCTAAAACAGAAACCCCTTTTTTAATTCCCCCTTTAAAACACTTTATTTTTGTATTTGCATATGCTTCTCATTAATAAAGTAAATTGAAATGAAAGAGAAATTAGGATAGTTCTGTCTTGAGTTCATTTTCTGATAACAGCATTTTTCCTTTTCCAGGAAGAATGATTTCTGAACTGCATGTTATATTCTACAGCCACTAATTGCAGGACACATAAGAAAAATTCTAATTGCTGCAATAACGTTGATGGCCATTGGACTGAGAAAATTCTTGTGACTGAGGATAAATGGGGATTCCAAAATAAAGTGAGGAAAAAAACAATAGACAGTGACTCTTAAGTAAATTATTCATTATAAGAAGGAGCTCTTTGAAACTTCTGGCTTACATAATAAAATCCTCTAATATACCAGACATTAGACACAAGATAACACAATTACAATTTAAAAGGTTCATATGGATAGGATAACTATCTACTTCTCTTATATAGATTTACCACAAATTACATTAAATAATTACAAATGGTCCAATTCCCAGAGTAGGACCAATTATATCTTTTTAATTCTGGAAACTATGCAAAATTAGCTTTCCTTAGATCTTTTTACAACCTTTGAAATATACTAATTTTTATTCCACTGGTGAAGTAAGAATTTCAGATATTGACCTCTTGTAGTTCTCATTTTTAATTTCTGTTCTCCACAAAGATATTAAATTACAAGGATAAGTTATAACTACAATTAAAGTAGTTTGTTAACTTAAAAGCAAGGTTGATACTAGGCTGATATTAACCTATGAACTTTAAAAGAACTGACAAGATAAAGAAACTATAAATTCCTGAGGAAATACTAAAAGGGTACAGTACAACTTTAGAATTTCTTACTTATTCTATATATGGTAAAATATTTATAAATTACTAAACAGATAAAGACACCTATATTATTTAAAGATTTGAATATATTCTTACAACAGAAAATGTTTTTCTTTATTACATTTACTTTTTCTCTTTTAAAGATCATTTATAACAAAGATATTAATCATTTATAAATGTGAATCATATCATCACATATATTTCATTTACTTTCTTTTTCTCTACCTATCTCTATTTTTCTCTCTGTACATGCTTTTTGGTATAATTAATTCAGTTCAGTTCAGTTCAGTCGCTCATGTGTGTCTGACTATTTGTGACCCCAGAATTGCAGCATGCCAGACCTCCCTGTCCATCACCAACTCACGGAGTTCACTCAAACTCACTTCCATCCAGTCGGTGATGCCATCCAGCCATCTCATCCTCTGTCATCCCTCTTTTCTCCTTCCCCCAATCCCTCCCAACATCAGAGCCTTTTCCAATGAGTCAACTCTTCGCATGAGGTGGCCAAGTCCTGGAGTTGCAGCTTTAGCATCATTCCTTCCAAAGAACACACAGGACTGATCTTTAGGATGGACTGGTTGGATCTCCTTGCAGTCCAAGGGACTCACAAGAGTCTTCTCCAACACCACAGTTCAAAAGCATCAATTCTTCTGCACGCAGCTCTCTTCACAGTCCAACTCTCATATCCATACATGACCACTGGAAAAACCATAGCCTTGACTATATGGACATTTGTTGGCAAAGTAATGTCTCTGCTTTTGAAATGTTATCTAGGTTGGTCATAACTTTCCTTCCAAAGAGTAAGCGTCTTTTAATTTCATGGTTGCAATCACCATCTCCAGTGATTTTGGAGCCCAAAAATAAAGTCTGACACTGTTTCCACTGTTTCCCCATCTATTTGCCATGAAGTGATGGGATCAGTTGCCATGATCTTCGTCTTCTGAATATTGAGCTTTAAGCCAACTTTTTCACTCTCCTCTTCCACTTCCATTAAAAAGGTTTTTAGTTCCTCTTCACTTTCTGCCATAAGGGTGGTGTCATCTGCATATCAGATTATTGATATTTCTCCTGGAAATCTTGATTCCAGCTTGTGCTTCTTCCAGCCCAGCGTTTCTCATGATGTACTCTGCATAGAAGTTAAATAAGCAGGGTGACAATATACAGCCTTGACGAACTCCTTTTCCTATTTGGAACCAGTCTGTTGTTCCATGTCCAGTTCTAACTGTTGCTTTCTGACCTGCATATAGGTTTCCCAAGAGGCAGTCAGGTGGTCTGTTATTCCCATCTCTTTCAGAATTTTCCACAGTTTATTGTGATCCACACAGTCAAAGGCTTTGGCATAGTCAATAAAGCAAAATAGATGTTTTTCTGGAACTCTATCACTTTTCCCATGATCCAGCAGATGTTGGCAATTTGATCTCTGCTTCCTCTGCCTTGTCTAAAACCAGCTTGAACATCTGAAGTTCATGGTTCACATATTGCTGAAGCTTGGCTTGGAGAATTTTGAGCATTACTTTACTAGCATGTGAGATGAGTGCAATTGTGTGGTAGTTTGAGAATTCTTTAGCATTGCCTTTCTTTGGGATTGGAATGAAAACTGACCTTTTCCAGTCCTGTGGCCACTGCTCAGTTTTCCAAATTTGCTGGCATATTGAATGCAGCACTTTCACAGCATCATCTTTCAGGATTTGAAATAGCTCAACTGGAATTCCATCACCTCCACTAGATTTGTTCATAGTGATGCTTTCTAAGGCCCACTTGACTTCACATTCCAGGATATCTGGCTCTAGGTGAGTGATCACACCATCATGATTATCTTGGTCATGAAGATCTTTTTTGTACAGGTCTTCTGTGTAGTCTTGCCACGTCTACATAATATCTTCTGTTTCTGTTAGGTCCATATCATTTCTGTCCTTATCGAGCCCATCTATACATGAAATGTTCCCTTGATATCTCTAATTTTCTTGAAGAAATCTCTAGTCTTTCCCATTCTGTTGTTTTCCTCGATTTCTTTGCATTGATCACTGAGGAAGGCTTTCTTATCTCTCCTTGCCATTCTTTGGAACTCTGCATTCAGATGCTTATATCTTTCCTTTTCTCCTTTGCTTTTCCCTTCTCTTCTTTTGATAGCTATTTGTAAGGCCTCCCCAGACAGCCATTTTGCTTTTTTGCATTTCTTTTCCATGGGGATGGTCTTGATCCCTGTGTCCTGTACAATGTCACAAACCTCCATCCATAGTTCATCAGGAACTCTCTCTATCAGATATAGTCCCTTAAATCTATTTCTCACTTCCACTGTACAATCATAAGGGATTTGATTTAGATCATACCTGAATGGTCTAGTGGTTTTCCCTACTTTTCTTCCATTTCAATCTGAATTTGGCAATAAGAAGTTCATGATCTGAGCCACAGTCAGCTCCTGGTCTTGTTACTTTAATATTATTTATATAATTTATTTATTATTTATATTATTTTATACTTATGTTAAATTGTAATTAATTAGGAAATAGATATTTCATACCATTTTTTATGTCATACAATTTCATGTATGTTATGTGTTAAACAATGAAATTAAAATGTTCTATAACACTATATATGTTCCAGGTCACATTCAAGGTCAGGAGGGGCTTCTGTGAGGAGATACCCCTCGTCCAAGGTAAGGAGCAGGAATTGCACTTTGCTGGAGCAGCCGTGAAGAGATACCCCACGTCCAAGGTAAGAGAAACCCCAGTAAAAGAGTAGGTGTTGCGAATGGGCATCAGAGGGCAGACACACAGAAACAAAATCACAGAAAACTAGTCAATCTGATCACACGGACCACAGCCTTCTCTAACTCAGTGAAACTAAGCCATGCCATGTGGGGCTGACCAAGATGGGCAGGTCATGGTGGAGATGTCTGACAGAATGTGGTCCACTGGAGAAGGGAATGGCAAACCACTTCGGTATTCTTGCCTTGAGAACCCCATGAACAGTATGAAAAGGCAAAATGATAGGATACTGAAAGAGGAACTCCCCAGGTTGGTAGGTGCCGAATATACTACTGGAGATCAGTGGAGAAATAACTCCAGAAAGAATGAAGGGATGGAGCCAAAGCAAAAACAATACCCAATTGTGGATGTGACTGGCGATAGAAGCAAGGTCCAATGCTGTAAAGAGCAATATTGCATAGGAACCTGGAATGTTAGGTCCATGAATCAAGGCAAATTGGAAGTGGTCAAACAGGAGAAGGCAAGAGTGAATGTCGACATTCTAGGAATCAGGGAACTAAAATGGACTGGAATGGGTGAATTTAACTCAGATGACCATTATATCTATTACTGTGGGCAGGAATGCCTTAGAAGAAATGGAGTAGCCATCATGGTCAACAAAAGAGTCCGAAATGCAGTACATGGATGCAGTCTCAAAAACGACAGAATGATCTCTTTTTGTGTCCAAGGCAAACCATTCAATATCACAGTAATCCAAGCCTATGTCCCAACCAGTAATGCTGAAGAAGCTGAATTGAATGGTTCTATGAAGACCTACAAGACCTTTTAGAACTAACACCCAAAAAAGATGTCCTTTTCATTACAGGAGACTGCAATGCAAAAGTAGGAAGTCAAGAAACACCTGGGGTAACAGGCAGATTTGGCCTTGGAATACGGAATGAGGCAGGGGAAAGGCTAATAGAGTTTTGCCAAAAGAATGCACTGGTCATAGCAAACACCCTCTTCCAACAACACAAGAGAAGACTCTACACATGGACATCACCAGATGGTCAACACTGAAATCAGATTGATTATATTCTTTGTAGCCAAAGATGGAGAAACACTATACAGTCAACAAAAACAAACTGAGAGCTGACTGTGTCTCAGATCATGAACTCCTTATTGCCAAATTCAGACTTAAATTGAAGAAAGTAGAGAAAACCACTAGACCATTCAGCTATGACCTAAATCATATCCCTTATGATTATACAGTGGAAGTGAGAAATAGATTTAAGGGACTAGATTTGATAGAATAAGTGCCTGATGGACTATGGACGGAGGTTCATGACATTGTACAGGAGACAGGGATCAGGACCAACCCTATGGAAAAGAAATGCAAAAAATCAAAATGGCTGTCAGGGGAGGCCTTACAAATAGCTGTGAAAAAGAGAAGTGAAAAGCAAGGAGAAAAGGCAAAATATAGGCATCTGAATGCAGAGTTCCAAAGACTAGCCAGGAGAGATAAAAAAAGCCTTCCTCAGTGATCAATGCAAAGAAATCAAGGAAAACAACAGAATGGGAAAGACTAGAGATCTCTTCAAGAAAATCAGAAATACCAAGGGAATATTTCATGCAAAGATGGGCTCGATAAAGGACAGAAATGGTATGGACTTAACAGAAACAGATATATTAAGTAGAGATGGCAAGACTACACAGAAGACCTGTACAAAAAAGATCTTCACGACCCAGATAATCACGATGGTGTGATCACTGACCTAGAGCCAGACATCCTGGAATGTGAAGTCCAGTGGGCCTTAGAAAGCATCACTATGAACAAATCTAGTGGAGGTGATGGAATTCCAGTTGAGCTATTTCAAATCCTGAAAGATGATGCTGTGAAAGTGCTGCGTTCAATATGCCAGCAAATTTGGAAAACTGAGCAGTGGCCACAGGACTGGAAAAGGTCAGTTTTCATTCCAATCCCAAAGAAAGGCAATGCCAAAGAATGCTCAAACTACCGCACAATTGCACTCATCTCACATGCTAGTAAAGTAATGCTCAAAATTCTCCAAGCCAAGCTTCAGCAATATGTGAACTGTGAACTTACAGATGTTCAAACTGGTTTTAGAAAAAGCAGAGCAACCAGAGATCAAACTGCCAACATCCGCTGGATCATGGAAAAAGCAGGAGAGATCCAGAAAAACATGTATTTCTGCTTTATTGACTATGCCAAAGCCTTTGACTGTGTGGATCACAATAAACTGTGGAAAATTCTGAAAGAGATGGGAATACCACACCACCTGACCTTCCTCTTGAGCAACCTATATGCAGGTCAGGAAGCAACAGTTAGAACTGGACATGGAACAACAGACTTGTTCCCAATAGGAAAAGGAGTATGTCAAGGCTGTTTATTGTCACCCTGCTTATTTAACTTCTATGCAGAGTACATCATGAGAAACACTGGGCTGGAAGAAGTACAATCTGGAATCAAGATTGCCAGGAGAAATAACAATAACCTCAGATATGCAGATGACACCACCCTTATGGCAGAAAGTGAAGAGGAACTAAAGAGCCTCTTGATGAAAATGAAAGAGGAGAGTCAAAAAGCTGGCTTAAAGCACAACATTCAACAAACTAAGATCATGGCAACTGATCCCATCACTTCATGGCAAATAGATGAGGGAACAGTGGAAACAGTGTCAGACTTTATTATTTTGATCTCCAAAATCACTGGCGATGGTGATTGCAACCATGAAATTTAAAGATGCTTACTCCTTGCAAGAAAAGTTATGACCAACCTAGATAGCATATTAAAAAGAAGAGACATTATTTTGCCAACAAAGGTCCATATAGTCAAGGCTATGGTTTTTCCATTGGTCATGTATGGATGTGAGAGTTGGACTGTGAAGAAAGCTGAGTGCCGAAGAATTGATGCTTTTGAACTGTGTTGTTGGAGAAGACTCTTGAGAGTCACTTTGAGTGCAAGGAGATCTGACCAGTCCATTCTAAAGGAAATCAGTCCTGGGTGTTCATTGGAAGGACTGATCCTAAAGCTGAAACTCCAATACTTTGGCTACCTCATGCAAAGAGTGGACTCATTGGAAAAGACTCTGATGCTGGGAGGGATTGGGGGCAGGAGGAGAAGGGGATGACAAAGGACGAGATGGCTGGATGGCATCACCGGCTCGATGGACATGAGTTTGAGTAAACTCCTGGAGTTGGTGATGGACAGGGAGGCCTGGTGTGCTGCAGTTCATGGGGTTGCAAAGACTCTAACGTGACTGAGTGACTGAATTGAGTTGAACTGAACACTATATACAAAAATAAACTCAAAATGGCTTATAAGACTAGATAGTATAAAATCCCTTAATGGAAAGCTTAGGTAGAACACATTTGGCTATAAATCACAGTAATGTTTTTTAGATCTGCTCCTGAAGTAAAGGAAATAAAAGCAAAAATAATAAACGTTATCTAATTAAACAATAGCTTTTGCACAGCAAAGGAAGCCATCGACAAAACAAAAAGACAACCCATTGAATGGGAGAAAATATTTTCAAATGATTTGACTGATAAGGGATTGTTATCCAACGTGTATAAAAAGGTCATATATCACAAAACAGTCCAATGAAGAAATGGAGAGAAGAACTGAATAGACATTTTACCAAAGAGGAAATGCAGATAGCCAAGAGGCACATGAAAGATGCTCAGCATCTCTAATAATAAGGGAAATGAGAGTTAAAACCTCAGTGATCTCACACCTGTCAAAATGGCTAGCAGTAAAAAGATCACAAATAATAAATTCTGGTAAGGATGTGGATCAGAGGAAACCCTCTTACACTGTTAGTAATTTAAATTAATGTAGCCATTATGGGAAAAGTATGGAGGTTTCTCACAAAACTAAAAATAAAACTACCATATGATCCAGCGATTACACAGCTCAGTATATAACTGAAAAATCAAAACCAAAATTCTAGTTTGAAAAGATACATACAACCAAATATTCAGCCCATGCTCACCACAACTAGAGAAAGAGCATATGCAGCAATGAAGACCCAGTACAGCCAAAAATTTTTAAAAGCAAAATTTAAAAAAAATCCATCAACACTTGTTGACATTAGTTTAATATATATTTATTCTCATTATTTTTCACTATGTTAACTAAAACTGTAATTTAAAAATAAAAAACACGATTATCTCTATTTCCAAAAATTCTAGGCAGTCTCAAAGCATACTTATGAAGAGGCGGTCCTAAGATGGCAAAGGAATAGGACGGGGAGACCACTTTCTCCGCAACAAATTCATCAAAAGAACATTTAAACACTGAGTAAATTCCACAAAACAACTTCTGAATGCCAGCAGAGGACATCAGGCACCCAGAAAAGCAGCCCATTGTCTTCAAAAGGAGGTAGGAAAAAATATAATAGACAAAAAGAGAGACAAAAGAGGTAGGGATGGAGCTCCATCCTGGGAAGGGAGTCTTAAAAAGAGAGGTTTCCAAACACCAGGAAACACTCTCACTGCTGAGTCTGTGGCGAGCCTTGGAACCACAGAGGGCAACATAACTGGGAGGAAAAATAAATAATTAAAACCCACAGATTATGTGCCCAACAGTAACTCCCCCAGTGGAGAAGCAGCGGCAACACCTGCACCGGCCACTAACAAGTGGGGGCTGGGCAGGGAGGCGCGGGCTGCATTGCTTAGAGTAAGGACCAGGCCTGAATGCCCGGAGGGCATCTGAGGGAACTAACTTGGGCTAGCAAACCAGACTGTGGGATAGCTACCACGTGACAATCCCTAACCTAAAGAGTCGGACATGACTGAGCAACTGAACTGAACTGAACTGAAGACACCACCAGGCCCACTTACAGAACAAAGGACTGACTAGAGCTATATGAAAAGCCCTAACCTAAGACACCATCAGGCCCGCTCACAGAACAAAGGACTGAACAGAGATAGCAGGCTGCAGACCATCCCCCTCTGGTGACAGGCAGCCAGAGCCGGAAGGGGGCAATCGCAGCCCCAGAGAGGCATTATCTACCAAACTGCAAGCAGGCTTCTTTTCTAACTAAGACTTCTTGGGGTTCTGGACAGTCAACATCCACCTGAGAAGGGGCGCTGGTTGTACACACAGAAAACTGAGCGGCAGGGACAGGAGAGGTGATAAGTCACAGTGACTGCGCTCGCCAAACACCTCATCACCTGAGCTGCTCGGACCTGGGAAGGGCACAAAATGCAGGCTCAACCAAGTCTGAAACTCTGAGGACTACCTGAATGCCTGAACCTGAGTGGCTTAGACCTGGGAGGTGCATGCAGCCCAGGGCCAGCCTCAGATGGTTCCTGGAAGAGCAACCTAGAGCCTGAGCAGTGTGGGCAGGGAGGGCACACATGCCATGAGTGGGGGCAGGCCCAGTGTGGCTGAAACATTGCGAGCACACGCCAGTGTTATTTGTCTCTAAGTGTCTGACACAGCTGAGTGACTTCACTTTCACTTTTCACTTTCATGCATTGGAGAAGGAAATGGCAACCCACTCCAATGTTCTTCCCTGGAGAATCCCAGGGACGGGGGAGCCTGGAGGGCTGCCGTCTATGGGGTCGCACAGTTTTCCAAACTTGCTGGCATACTGAGTGCAACACTTTCACAGCATCATCTTTCAGGATTCGAAATAGCTCAACTGGAATTCTACCACCTCCACTAGCTTTGTTTATAGTGATGCTTCCTAAGGACCACTTGACTTCCCATTCCAGGATGTCTGGCTTAGGTGAGTGATCACACCATTGTGATCATCTGGGTCCTGATGATCTTTTTTTGTATAGTTTTTCTGTGTATTCTTGCTACCTCTTCTTAACATCCTTTGCTTCTGTTCAGATCAGATCAGATCAGATCAGTTGCTCAGTCAGGCCTCCCTGTCCATCACCAACTCCCGGAGTTCACTGAGACTCACGTCCATCGAGTCAGTGATGCCATCCAGCCATCTCATCCTCTGTCGTCCCCTTCTCCTCCTGCCTCCAATCCTCCCAGCATCAGAGTCTTTTCCAGTGAGTCAATTCTTCCCATGAGGTGGCCAAAGTACTGGAGTTTCAGCTCTAGCATCATTCCTTCCAAAGAAATCCCAGGACTGATCTCCTTCAGAATGGACTGGTTGGATCTCCTTGCAGTCCAAGGGACTCTCAAGAGTCTTCTCCAACACCACAGTTCAAAAGCATCAACTCCTCGGCGCTCAGCCTTCTTCACAGTCCAACTCTTATATCCATACATGACAACAGGAAAAACCATAGCCTTGACTAGATGAACCTTTGTTGGCAAAGTTATGTCTATGCTTTTGAACATGCTATCTAGGTTTGTCATAACTTTTCTTCCAAGGAGTAAGCGTCTTTTAATTTCATGGCTGCAGTCACCATCTGTAGTGATTTTGGAGCCCAGAAAATAAAGTCTGACACTGTTTCCACTGTTTCCCCATCTATTTCCCATGAAGTGATGGGACCGAATGTCATGATCTTCATTTTCTGAATGTTGAGCTTTAAGCCAACTTTTTCACTCTCCACTTTCATTTTCATCAAGAGGCTTTTGAGTTCCTTTTCACTTTCTGCCATAAGGGTGGTGTCATCTGCATATCAGAGGTTATTGATATTTCTCCTGGCAACCTTGATTCCAGCTTGTGTTTCTTCCAGTCCTGCGTTTCTCATTATGTACTCTGCATATAAGTTAAATAAATAAGCAGGGTGACAGTATACAGCCTTGACGAACGCCTTTTCCTATTTGGAACTAGTCTGTTGTTCCATGTCCAGTTCTAACTGTTGCTTCCTGACCTGCATACAAATTTCTCAAGAGGCAGATCAGGTGGTCTGGTATTCCCATCTCTTTCAAAATTTTCCACACTTTATTGTGATCCACACAGTCAAAGGCTTTGGCATAGTCAATAAAGCAAAATAGATGTTTTTCTGGAACTCTCTTGCTTTTTCCATGATCCAGCGGATGTTGGCAATTGGATCTCTGGTTCCTCTTCCTTTTCTAAACCCAGCTTGAACATCAGGAAGTTCACGGTTCACATATTGCTGAAGCCTGGCTTGGAGAATTTTGAGCATTACTTTACTAGCATGTGAGATGAGTGCAATTGTGTGGTAGTTTGAGCATTCTTTGGCATTGCCTTTCTTTGGGATTGGAATGAGAACTGCCCTTTTCCAGTCCCATGGCCACTGCTGAGTTTTCCAAATTTGCTGGCATATTGAGTGCAGCACTTTCACAGCATCATCTTTCAGGATTTGGAATAGCTCAACTGGAATTCCATCACCTCCACTAGCTTTGTTCATAGTGATGCTTTCTAAAGCCCACTGGACTTCACATTCCAGGATGTCTGGCTCTTGGTCAGTGATCACACCATCGTGATTATCTGGGTCGTGAAGATCTTTTTTGTACAGTTCTTCTGTGTATTCTTGCCATCTCTTCTTAATATCTTCTGCTTCTGTTAGGTCCATACCATTTCTGTCCTTTATCGAGCTCATCTTTGCATGAAATATTTCTTTGGTATCTCTGATTTTCTTGAAGAGATCCCTAGTCTTTCCCATTCTGTTGTTTTCTCTATTTCTTTGCATTAATCGCTGAAGAAGGCTTTCTTATCTCTCCTTGCTATTCTTTGGAACTCTGCATTCAGATGTTTACATCTTTCCTTTTCTCCTTTGCTTTTTGCTTCTCTTCTTTTGACAGCTATTTTTAAGGCCTCTCCAGACAGCCATTTTGCTTTTTTGCATTTCTTTTCCATGGAAATGGTCTTGATCCCTGTCTCCTGTACAATGTCACGAACCTCATTCCGTAGTTCATCAGGAACTCTCTCTATCAGATATAGTCCCTTAAATCTATTTCTCACTTCTACTGTATAATCATAAGGGATTTGATTTAGGTCATACCTGAATGGTCTAGTGGTTTTCCCTACTTTCTTCAATTTAAGTCTGAATTTGGCAATAAGGAGTTCATGGTCTGAGCCACAGTCAGCTCCTGGTCTTGTTTTTGCTGACTGTATAGAGCTTCTCCATCTTTGGCTGCAAAGAATATAATCAATCTGATTTCGGTGTTGACCATCTGGTGATGGCCATGTATATTTCTTTCCTTTACTGTGCCCATCTTTTCATGTAGCCAGGTAGAATTTAGAGGTTATCTAGGCAGGCATAACATTACCTTTACCTACCTATTAAAACAGTAACAAAAGGGCATCATAGTGTATGCAAACTCATTGCCCTCAGAAACTGGTATAAAATCTAATCTCCAACTCATAGCTTCAGAAGGTATTTAAATTTCTCCAGTTTAATAAACTCACAGTATGTGTCAGTCTAGTATCTGAGTCAAGTCTTAAAGGATTCTGTTCCAAAATTATTATCACAGTGATATCCCCTTGCTATTGCTGGACTCTTTCATGTTTGTCTAGAATCATAACCATATTATATATTATACATAAAGTCTGAATAGTTTAATAAAAACAAAATTCTGGTTTATGGTAGTAACTTTAATAGCAGGTCCAACTGCTCTGTTGTTCAACATGTGGTAACATGGTTCTAAAATATAATCAGAATAAAAACCTAATCTAAGCACAATGTAACAGTCAAAGAAACACACTCACACAACAGATAGTATATTAACAGAAATTCCAAACTTCCTTGAATCTCTTGAACAATTATTCATTTATCTAGCTAATTAACTAGAACACTTTTTGTGTGTGTGTGTGTGTGTTTCTTTCTTCCCAACATTTTCTTGTGAACATAAATCATATATCAGGCAGTTGGCACTCTGTGGATATCAGATACTTCTACTCCTTTTTTGTGACCTTGATCTTTAATAATCTGATCTCCAGTTTTTCTAAAAAATTTCTTAGCTTAAATTGAGGTAGTTGGAATATTAGAGAGAAGTTAACAAAGGAAGATTCATTCTTTGGACCCTGTTTCTTTTGGTATATGAAATTGCAACCTCAGAAATTTCTGTAATTAAAAAATATTCCTCAGCTCTTTCGAGAACTAATTTTATGAAAGGTCAATATGTCTATATGAATATCTCTTCCGCTTCTTGGTAAAACTATATTTGAAAACAGTATTCCTTTTTCACTTGATGACAGTGATAGAAAAATCTATGTAATTAGTCCTTTTGAGATTTTTTACAGAAAATGAACAATTTCTCCTAACCAGCTAGTATTATTTCTTACTAATAAATAATGAGAATTTTCTAATTATATTTTCATTTATGCTTGCCACTCCAGGAAATACAGAATTAACTTTTATGCTTAATAGAAGCAATTGTGCCTAACCTACTTTTTTTTACAATACTATTCTCTACCCTCACTTTAAAAAATGTGACCCTTTTAATGGGATAATTTAATTAATGGGTTATGGGATTATCAGTGTATATATGTGTCTTGCAAATGGGTGGGTACAATTAACTAATTAGTTAATTAAACTATTATATAAAAGAAGATACAGAAAATTTTATACAAATTTTTGGTTATAATCCACTTAGTGATGTCCTTTCCATGAACATATGTTTTTGACAGTTTTCTCTCAGCAACTTAATTTTGAAACAGAATAACAATGAGATGTTATTTTCATATTAAGTGACATAATTTTTCAACAATTTTTTTTTTTTTACATTTCAATTTATATCTAAATCTCAATATACCATGTATTTGCTGCTGTAATACTGCAGCTTTTCAGGAAAACATTTGTTGGGGTAGGTAATTATTTAAAGTATTAGGGATCAGCAGAAAGCATAAGAAAAATATTTTGGGGGCTAGGTGTAGAGTTCTGAGAAATCACATTAAAATTGTGATTTGTTTTAAAAATGATAAATTGAGCTTCATCAAAAATTTAAAAGATTATGCTGTAAAAGACCCTATCATGAGGATGAAAAGACACAGTATATACTAAGATAAAATATTTGCAAGTCACATTCAACAAAGGTCTCATATGTAGACTTTAAAAAGAACTCTCAAATCTCAATAGTAAAAAAATAAATCTAATTATAAAATGGGCAAAAGACATCAACGGATATTTCACTGTAAAATGGATATGGAGGGCAAATGCATAAAGGGATGGTCAACATCATTAGCTATATAGGAAATGCAAACTACAGCCACAATGATATATCACTAAATATCTCTTAGAATGGCAAAAATGAAAACAAAACCAACAGTGATAATATTAACACTGTTGAGGCTGGGGAGAAATGATTTTCACACATTGCTGGTAGGAATGAAGAATGGTACAGGCACTCTGGAAAATAGTTCAGTAGTTTCTTTTAAAACTAAATATACATGTTCAAAATAAGTCAGCAATCATACCCTATGACATTTATCCCAGAGCAATAAAAACTTATGTTCACGCAATAACCTATACACAATTGTTCATAGTGACTTTACTCACAGTAACCTAAAACTAGAAGCAACTCAAATGTCCTTGAATAGCTGAATTGTTAAACCAATTCTGTAACAATAGAATATCATGCAATGGAAACTACTCAGCAATAAAAGTACTGAATAAATAAAAAGTATTGATGCATGCAAAGACCTGGACAGATCTCAATGGTATTAGGCTTAGTGAAAAAAAGAAAAAAATTCTCAAAAAGTTACATACTGTATGATTCAACTTCTAAAATGTTCTCACAGGGAGAAAAATATTACTGAGATGAACCCTGGATGGAGAAGAGACCCCTAACTCCACTTCATCATTAATTCTCATTATCCTATTTTGTCCGATTTCTTAGCACTTCAGAATGTTCCATAATTTTACCTATGGTTTCTCATATCTGTGAAACACTGAGAGTCACTGTCTATGACAGGAACCATTTACAGACTGTTATTTGGGTCCCCATGATGGGGAATCTTGTCCTAGATCTGTGAGAAATTGGAAAGTGTATCTCATTATGGCACACGATTCAGATTATGTGTACATATCTACCATTAGCTTAACAAATGTTGAAGGTCTATTGCATTTCAGGCACTGTATTATGAATTACTTATACCAACATCATTTGGGCAGAGGCCTTCCTATCAGAGTGTTCAATGCCTAAAGGCAGACTCAGAGAAGTAAATAATTACTTATTGTACTCTTTAATGAGTATTATCACATTCAGTGGGAGAACTGTAGGAGTAATGAGCAAACCAGGGGAAGGAAGACAAGATTATAGACAAGTCAAGGGAAAACTTTGTCTCTGTTCTTTTCACAATATTCACATATGCCATCCCTGACATTTCCAACAGGAAAAATAGAGAGATTTTTCTTAAGTGACTTCAGAGTATCAGCAAGTACACTCTGCATTTGTAGCAGGCTTAGGTGACCTTGGTCACACTGGAGTACAGTTATCAAAAGAAAAAATTTCCCCAATACTGCAGGTGGAAGAATACAAGATATCTATTTGTTCCAGTTAGCATTAAGGGTGTGTATATATTTTATAAGCTCAGAGAAATGGCCAAGATAATTCTGGCTCCCTGTCTGTCCTAGTCTGGATACACAGTAAATTCTTCACTCCGATTTATTATAATGCAAGTATAATGGTCAAAAGATAGAAGATTTGTTTTAGTTCTTCTACCTTCCCAGTTACCCAAGGCTTCTTGTTCTTTATGGGAGTAAAATTTAAATGAGACAGTGGAAGTGAAGGCCTGCATCATTAGCTCTCAGATTGCAGAAAATACTTGCTAAATATAATTCATTTAAATCGATTCAGAACAAAAAAGTCAGAGCACAACTCTTAGGTATAGATCTTCAAATAAGGAACCAGAAAGCTGAAGTGTCAGAAGCTGAACTAAAAAATAAATTATATAAAAAAAGAAAATTAAAATATGCCAATAATGTAACCCCAATGAGCATTATCAAAGAACAAGAAGAAACGAAGCATATTATAAAAGGATATTTGGGGCTTCTTTTAAACTTGCAAATCTGTTTAACTCTAACTCATCACTATGGTAATAAAATCTGAAATTTAGCAGAATATCTTCTATTCTCTCTCCCCTCTCACTCTCGCTGCCTTTTTTCTCTTTCTCTTACAACAGCTGGTCCTTGGTATCATTGGTATCTTTAAACCTTCTATTCTTCAACTCATCCTTTTTCTTCCGGTTTACCCCAATCTACCTTTCTGTACCCTTCCCCACCTTTAGAATTGGACTGCATTTGTAATATTGTTCATAGAATCTCTCACTATCCTATTATTCCTTTGTCACCCATCTTGCCCAGTCCACCTGTAGGGGTCACCTCCACACTGTACAACATAGGTTGAATTTCCTGACATGTTACATATTCCTCTGATATCTTTCTCAATCTGTTTGGAGTTTGCACACTGTCCCTGGATCTGCTGGTTCACACACAGCACCAGAAACCTACTCACCCAATTCGTGAGCTTCCAATGAAACTATCTCTCCTGACTTCTCTACAATATTATACATGCTTTGTCTCCATATATCTGCATTTTCAAAGTCTTCCCACCTATAACATCTGTGAGTCTTTACTGTTCTGATTGACCTTTTAAAATATTCTTCATTAGATCCCCTTTCTCTCCTCTAGTCTTAGGTGTTGATATCTTCAAGGTTACAAGCTAAACTATTTTCTTACTCAAATATCTTTTCATCAATTATCTCATTCACCTTCACCTTTAATTCTGACTTTCAAATAGATGACAATGTATGCAAGTCTAGGATGTGAAAATCAGTATAGCATCTGAGAATAATTTACTCCATTGATTGTAAGGATTAATTGTTTGAACAATTTAACCTAAAAGAGGACAATCATTATCTCCTTAAGCCATATAAATTTAAAATATTTATTCTTTTCCTTAATAAGTTTTTTTTCCCCCTTCTAGTATCTGATTGCATTTCCCTGGATACTTCATATATTTTTCTATCCTGTTGTACTTTGGCATCCCTCAATTAAGATCAGCATCATTCCAGTGTCCCCTTAAAATCAGCTCCTCTTTCTGATTTTTGTTGTTGTTGTTGTTGGTATTTGCTTTCTCTTCTAGTCATCCAAGATGAAAACGTAGACTCAACTTTGGTTTAATTCTGTTATTATCTTTTTAGCTAGCTATTATCTGTTAAGTATTATGGATGATTTTTTTTCCACTTTGTTTTACATATCATAAAATTTTATTCCCAATAATTAGGCTTCTTTAAGCTTTTTGAACTTCCCTAGTGGCTCAGTTGGTAAAGCGTTTGCCTGCAATGCGGGAGTTCCGGGTTCGATCCCTGGGTTGGGAAGATCTCCTGGAGAAGGAAATGGCAACCCACTCCAGTATTCTTGCCTGGAGAATCCCACAGACGGAGGAGCATGGTAGGCTATAGTCCATGGGGTCACAAAGAGTCGGACACGACTGAGTGACTTCACTTCACTTTACGATTCCACTGTCTTTTGATTGTTTTCCTTTTCCTATTTTCTTACCCTCCTGTTTATCTTGATACTCCATCTAGATATATTTTCCCTAGCAAAATGTTCTCTCATTTACTCCACAACTCACCAACAGGACCAGTGACTAACCAACAGGACAAGTTCATGGTTATGTGACCTGTATAGTCTCATAGGGTCCCATGCTTAGAAGGCCACACACTTGGTTTTATGATCTGCTATAGCTGTCTTAATATTATTAATACTATTTTAACTAAGGGCTATGAATTTTTATTTTGCACTGAGCCCTGAAAATCATGTAGCCCATATTCGCTGGAAGGACTGATGCTGAAGCTGATGCTCCAATATTGTTCACTTGATGCAAAGAGCTGACTCATTAGAAAAGACCCTGATGCTGGGAAAGATTGAGGGCAAGAGGAGAATGGGGTGGCAGAGGATGAGATGGTTGGATGGCATCATTAACTCAATGGACATGAGTTTGAACAAACTCTGGGAAGTAGTGAAGGACAGGGAAGTCTGGCATGCTGCAGGCCATGGGGGTCACAGAGTAGGACATGACTTAGCTACTGGACAACAAATCTGACTTACAATGACAGTGAATAAATTCCATATCAGTTTCCCTTCTGAAACTAAGCTTTTTATATCCAGTACCTTCCTATCACTAGTGACCATTGCCATACTCTTCAGTGAAACTTGGTTGCTAGTTACATTCCAGATATACTTATTTCCTATTTTCATGTTTTACTAGCACTTGATAATCTGTGGATCACATTAAACTGTGGAAAATTCTGAAAGAGATGGGGATACCAGACCACTGACATGCCTCTTGAGAAATCTATATGCAGGTCAGGAAGCAACAGTTAGACCTGGAACAACAAACTGGTTCCAGATAGGAAAAGGAGTACCTCAAGGCTATATATTGTCACCCTGCTTATTTAACTTATATGAAGGGTACATCATGAGAAATGCTGGGCTGGATGAAACATAAGCTGGAATCAAGATTGCCGGGAGAAATATCAATAACCTCAGATATGCAGATAACACCACCTTTATGGAAGAAAGTGAAGAAGAACTAAAGAGCCTCTTGATGAAAGTGAAAGAGGAGAGTGAAAAAGTTAACTTAAAGCTCAACATTCAGTAAACAAAGATCATGGCATCCGGTCCCATTACTTCATGGGAAATAGATGGGGAAACAGTGGAAAGAGTGGCAGAGTTTATTTCTTTGGGCTCCAAAATCACTGCAGATGATGACTGCAGCTATGAAATCAAAAGATGCTTACTCCTTGGAAGAAAAGTTATGACCAACCTAGACAGCTATTAAAAAGCAGAGACGTTACTTTGCCAACAAAGTTCTGTCTAGTCAAGGCTATCGTTTTTCTAGTAGTCACGTATGGATGTGAGAGTTGGACTATAAAGAAAGCCAAGAATTGAGCGCTGAAGAATTGATGCTTTTGAACCATGGTGTTGGAGAAGACTCTTGAGAGTTCCTTGGACTATGAGGAGATCCAATGAGTCCATCCTAAAGGAAATAGTCCTGAATATTCATTGGAAGAACTGATGTTGAAGCAGAAACTCCAATACTTTGGTGATCTGATGAGAAGAGCTGACTCATTTGAAAAGACTTTGATGCTGGGAAAGATTGAAAGCGGGAAGAGAAGGGGAAGACAGAGGATGAGATGGTTGGATGTCATCATTGACTCGATGGACATGAGTTTGAGTAAACTCTGAGAGTTGGAGATGGACAGGGAGACCTGGCGTGTTGCAGTTCATGGGGTCGCAGAGTTGGACCCGACTGAGCAAATGAACTGATAATCTCATTTCCTCAAAATTTTACTCAAATTTCATTTTATTTTATATCACTTTTCTCCTTATTTTGTCCTTAGTTTCCACATACTTGAGCTATCTCTCCTTTAAAATCAATAGTACAATGTTTATTTATTTTTAAAGAAAATATTTATCAGGTTTCCTTTAATTTTTCTTTGAGTAAATGTCTTATTACAACAGACTGAAAACTACATGAAGATGAGGATAAACTCTCTTATTTATGTATCACATATAGTGCTTAATAACACAATTTACTAATATAGCATAATTTAAAAATTTTGGTATGCATGAAAACTCCTTCTCATATTATAAATTAATAAAAATATGAAAGTGCTTGACTTTTCTGATTTCCTAGCTATACAGTGTTTGCTTCTGAATGGAATGTAGGAAGGGTAGAAATACAGGCCACAAAAAATTCAGTGATGGGCAAACTTGAAATATAAAGGAAAAGGAGAAGGAAAAGAAAAGAAGAGAGGAAAAAAATGGGAATATAGACACAAACATATCAATTCTACTGATTAACATGTTCCCTAGTTGTAATCACTATCCCTCTCTGACATTCCAGAAAGGTGATATATCATTCGATGTGCTTGGTCTAGAACAGTAAAAAGAGAATTTAGGAAATACTGCTGGAGATGATGTAGCTGGCCTCCAGCATTTTGTTTATGAGAGCATCCATTCATGTCTGCTTGGGCTTGTTGACTAATTTCCATTCTGTCCTTGAGGCATAGATCAAGGAATGGAATTTTGTTATATTAGTCCTGTCTGGTTCTCTACAGATTCAAGAATATCTGGAAACTTCTTAGTGCAAGGTGGTTATATTTATCAAATTTTGTTGGGTTTATCAGTGGTTCTGCTATTTCAACTGAAGTTTTTTTTTTCCCCCCACAATTTTAGATAAATATTATAAAATGGAAAGGAAAACCATAAAGAAGAATTATGAAAGGAATAAGAACAAAATATAAGTGAGAACATACATTTTCTAGGTAGAGTGAAACTCAAACACTATTCAAACCAGTTCAATCATTTAATTCCCTAATTATCCTCATTTCTCATCCACTACTGTTTCATACCATGATTGCTTAAATAAATGCATATTTAATTGTTAGAGAAGAAAACTTGAAAGTCAAGCTTAAGCCTTTATTATAATTATGTTTAAATTATTCCTATCAAACAAGTAGCCATCTACCATTTAGAAAACAATTTTGATGTATACAGAAATACAATATCAATATAAAAAAGCAAAACAAATTATTCGTGAAGAGGATAAATGTAGGTACATATAAAGATCCTATATAATCATCAGTGTTTTTATTTCATTCTTTCAGTCAATGGACATTACCTTTGTGATACAAAGAGGGAGAAGCAAAAACCACGCAGTTTTTCAGTGACCCTTAAACTTTCCCTCTTGGAGATACTAGAGAAGAAATATTGAGGCACTGAAGAACACTGATCCTAGGAGAGACCATGGAATTCACCTACTTTTTCCTTCAAATTTACCAATAAATGAAAAAATATAAATGTATACAAATTTGCCTCTTATTTTCCAATTTTCATATTACACTTCTATTTATTTTTTGTAATTGTTGTCTCAGCATGTTTAAGATAATGTTAAATTATGGTAATATATATATACTGCTGCTACTAAGTCACTTCAGTCGTGTCCGACTCTGTGCGACCCCATAGACGGCAGCCCACCAGGCTCCCCCGTCCCTGGGATTCTCCAGGCAAGAGTGGGTTGCCATTTCCTTCTCCAATGCATGAAAGTGAAAAGTGAAAGTGAAGTCGCTCAGTCGTGTCCGACTCTTAGCGACCCCGTGGACTGCAGCCTGCCAGGCTCCTCCACCCATGGGATTTTCCAGGCAAGAGTACTGGAGTGGGGTGCCATTGCCTTCTCTGAACTATATATATAACAATATATATAAATGAATATATATGTATACTATATTTATATACATTTTTAAAATCCTATTAAATGGCATTTCAACATCCGTTGAGATATTTTTCTCTTTTTAGTCTATTAACATTACACTAATTGTATAACCTGATTTAGAAGTTTCAGTATTCTCTGTCATGTACTTATCCCTTTTTTTCTTATGTTAACTATTGGAAGCCAACTGTCTAAGGTATTTGTCAGCCTATATTTTCATTCCTGCACTGTTGTGAATATTGCCTAATGTCAAAACACATGAGGAAGGTCCAACTAACTACTGAGGATCTTGCATCTTGATCTCCTTGGATTTGCTAACATTTCATCCACCACTCTTCAAATATAACCTAGTCCTTGTTATCACCAATAACAGCACCTCATTCAAAATTTTGATTTATTATCTGCTGATGACTATCCTTCCACTTCAATATTTCATTCCAGCATTTCTTCAACCTCAATGAGAATTTCTGATCTCAAACCTGCCACCTTTAAGTCTTTAATCCTTTTCCCTAATACCTCAAGTTCTATTTTTCTCTTGGCTCAGGTTAGATTCCATGATCCATCACTGTAACAAGTATTTTATAAATGCCATTAAATCCCATATCCTTCTATAATATTTGCCTGGAAAAGTGATTCTAATAAATCCCAAGTATTTAATCATTGCATGTCTTTTTAGGAGCAGTTGAACATGTTGGGTAAATATTACATTAACTGAGTACACTTTAAATTTAGGATCATACATTTCAAATGAGTATCCATGGTAGCTGCTGAAATGGGCAAGTTCATGAAACTTGGGAAGGTGGTGCTTTGGTGGCTGGAATTGATTGCTATCTCTGCAAAGTGATAGCTGCTATGGGCAAAAAGAAAATTGCCAAGAGGTCAAAGATCAAGGCTTTTTCGAAAGTTTGTAATTATAATCACCTCATGCCCACAAGGTATGCTGTGGATACCCCCTTGGACAAAACTGCTGTCAACAAAGATGTCTTCCTGCTCTCAAATGCAAGGCCCGAGAAGAGGCCAAGGATAAGTTTGAGGAGAGATAAAAGACTGGCAAGAATAAATGGTTCTTCCAGAAGTTGTGGTTTTAGGTCTGTTTAATATTTTCATTAAAATATTAAAAGTAATAAAAAATGAAATGAGTATTCTCATTATCCAACAACCCTACAATGTTTTCCAAGAATATTTATCTTAAACAGTGATTCAGTATCTCTTTTCCATGCAACTTTACAATTCACCTTCTCCTCACTCTGAGATGATGATCTTGCTTTTTACTTCATTATGAAAAGTACAGTAAAAACTGTCTCTTTTTAGAAGCCTGCCTGGAATACGGAATGAAGCAGGGCAAAGACTAATAGAGTTTTGCCAAGAAAATGCACTGGTCATAACAAACACCCTCTTCCAACAACACAAGAGAAGACTCTATACAAGGACATCACCAGATGGTCAACACCGAAATCAGATTGATCATATTCTTTGCAGCCAAAGATGGAGAAGCTCTATACAGTCAGCAAAAACAAGACCAGGAGCTGACTGTGGCTCAGACCATGAACTCCTTATTGCCAAATTCAGACTTAAATTGAAGAAAGTAGAGAAAACCACTAGACCATTCAGGTATGACCTAAGTCAAATCCCTTATGATTATACAGTGGAAGTGAGAAATAGATTTAAGGGCCTAGATCTGATAGATAGAGTGCCTGATGAACTATGGAATGAGGTTCATGACGCTGTACAGGAGATAGGGATCAAGACCATCCCCATGGAAAAGAAATGCAAAAAAAGCAAAATGGCTGTCTGGGGAGGCCTTACAAATAGCTGTCAAAAGAAGAGAAATGAAAGGCAAAGGAGAAAAGGAAAGATATAAACATCTGAATGCAGAGGTCCAAAGAATAGCAAGAAGAGATAAGAAAGCCTTCTTCAGCGATCAATGCAAAGAAATAGAGAAAAACAACAGAATGGGAAAGACTAGGGATCTCTTCAAGAAAATCAGAGATACCAAAGAAATATTTCATGCAAAGATGAACTCGATAAAGAACAGAAATGGTATGGACCTAACAGAAGCAGAGGATATTAAGAAGAGATGGCAAGAATACACAGAAGAACTGTACAAAAAAGATCTTCACGACCCAGATAATCACGATGGTGTGATCACTGACCTAGAGCCAGACATCCTGGAATATGAAGTCCAGTGGGCCTTAGAAAGCATCACTACGAACAAAGCTAGTGGAGGTGATGGAATTCCAGTTGAGCTATTCCAAATCCTGAAAGATGATGCTGTGAAAGTGCTGCACTCAATATGCCAGCAAATTTGGAAAACTCAGCAGTGGCCACGGGACTGGAAAAGGGCAGTTCTCATTTCAATCCCAAAGAAAGGTAATGCCAAAGAATGCTCAAACTACCACACAATTGCACTCATCTCACATGCTAGTAAAGTAATGCTCAAAATTCTCCAAGCCAGGCTTCAGCAATATGTGAACCGTGAACTTCCTGATGTTCAAGCTGGTTTTAGAAAAGGCAGAGGAACCAGAGATCCAATTGCCAACATCCGCTGGGTCATGGAAAAAGCAAGAGAGTTCCAGAAAAACATGTATTTCTGCTTTAATGACTATGCCAAAGCCTTTGACTGTATGGATCACAATAAAGTGTGGAAAATTCTGAAAGAGATGGGAATACCAGACCACCTGATCTACCTCTTGAGAAATTTGTATGCAGGTCAGGAAGCAACCGTTAGAACTGGACATGGAACAACAGACTGGTTCCAAATAGGAAAAGGAGTTCGTCAAGGCTGTATATTGTCACCCTGTTTATTTAACTTATATGCAGTGTACATCATGAGAAATGCTGGACTGGAAGAAACACAAGCTGGAATCAAGATTGCCGGGAGAAATATCAATAACCTCAGATATGCAGATGACACCACCCTTATGGCAGAAAGTGAAGAGGAACACAAAAGCCTCTTGATGAAAGTGAAAGTGAAGTGTGAAAAAGTTGGCTTATAGCTCAACATTCAGAAAACGAAGATCACGGCATCCGGTCCCACCAATTCATGGAAAATAGATGGGGAAACAGTGGAAACAGTGTCAGACTTTATTTTTCTGGGTTCCAAAATCACTGCAGATGGTGACTGCAGCCATGAAATTAAAAAACGCTTACTCCTTGGAAGGAAAGTTATGACCAACCTAGATAGCATATTCAAAAGCAGAGACATTACTTTGCCAACAAAGGTTCGTCTAGTCAAGGCTATGGTTTTTCCTGTGGTCATGTATGGATGTGAGAGTTGGACTGTGAAGAAGGCTGAGCACTGAAGAATTGATGCTTTTGAACTGTGGTGTTGGAGAAGACTCTTGAGAGTCCCTTGGACTGCAAGGATATCCAGCCAGTCCATTCTAAAGGATATCATCCTGGGTGTTCTTTGGAAGGATTGATGCTAAAGCTGAAACTCCAGTACTTTGGCCACCTCATGAGAAGAGTTGACTCATTGGAAAAGATTCTGATGCTGGGAGGGATTGGGGAAAAGGGGATGACAGAGGATGAGATGGCTGAATGACATCACCGATTCGATGGACATGAGTTTGAGTGAACTCTGGGAGTTGGTGATGTACAGGAAGGCCTGGTATGCTGCAATTCATGGGATTGCAAAGAGTCGGGTATGACTGAGCGACTGAACTGAACTGAACTGAACCTGAAAATAGTGTTGAATTATGGTAGGAAATATTGGAAGGAGAGATCAGCTAATTCAGGTCAGTCACAGAGTCGTGACCAGATCTTTGAGACCCCATGGACTGCAGCACACCAGGCTTCTCTGTCCTCACCAACTCCCAGAGCTTTCTTAAACTCATGTCCATTGAGTCAGTGATTTCATCCAACCATCTCAACCTCTGTCATCCCCTTCTCCTCCCACCTTTAATCTTTCCAAGCATCAGGGTCTTTTCCAATGGGTGGCCAAAGTATTGGAGTTTCAGCTTCAACATCAGTCTTTCCAATGAGTATTCAGGACTGATTTCCTTTAAGATTGAATGGTTCGATCTCCTTGCAGTCCAAGGGACTCTCAAGTGTCTTTTCCAACACCACAGTTCAAAATCATATCAATTCTTTGGTGCTCAGCTTTCTTTATAGTTCAACTCTCACATCTATACATGACTACTGGAAAAACCATAGCTTTGACTAGACGGACTTTTGCTGGCAAAGTAATATCTCTGCTTTTAAATATGCTGTCTAGATTGGTCATAGGTTTTCTTCCAAAGAGCAAGCATTTTTTAATTTCATGGCCACACTAAACCATCTGCAGTGATTTTTGAGCCCCCCAAAATAAATTCTCTGATTGTTTCCATTGTTTTCCCACTTAATTGCCATGAACTGATGGGACCAGATGCTATGATCTTAGTTTTCTGAATGCTGAGTTTTAAGCCAACTTTTTCACTCTCCTTTTTCACTTTCATCAAGAGGCTCTTTAGTTCTTCTTTGCTTTCTGCCATAAGGGTAGGTCATCTGCATATCTGAGGTTATTGTTATTTCTCCCAGAAATCTTGATTCCAGCTTGTACTTCATCCAGCCTGGCATTTCACATGATGTACTCTGCATATAAGTTAAATAAGCAGGGTGACAATATACAGCCTTGATGTAGTCCTTTCCTAATTTGGAACCATGTCCGGTTCTAACTGTTGCTTCTTGATCTGCATACAGATTTCTTAGGAGTCAGGTAAGGTGGTTTGGTATCCCCATCTCTTTCAGAATTTTCCACAGTTTATTGTGATCCACCCAGTCAAAGGCTTTGGCATAGTCAATAAAGCAGAAGTAGATATTTTTCTGGAACTCTTGCTTTCTCAATGATCCCATGGATGTTGGCAATTTGATCTCTGGTTCCTCTCCCTTTTGTAAATCTAGTTTGAACATCTGCAAGTTCACAGTTCATGTACTGGTGAAGCCTGGTTTGGAGAATTTTGAGCATTACTTTGCTCCCGTGTGAGATGAGTACAATTGTGTGGTAGATTGAGCATTTTTTGGCATTGCCTTTCTTTGGTATTGGAATGAAAACTGACCTTATACGGTGGAAGTGACAAATAGATTCAAGGGATTAGGCTTGATAGACATAGTGCCTGAAAAACTATGGATGGAGAGAGGGATGGATATTTACAATGCTATTGAATCCAATAGTGAGGTAATAGAGATATTTTTAAGAATGTGGTAAATACTTATACATTAACTTGGTTAATGACCTGTCATTGAGTTTCTACTATTTGTGTCAGAGTGTGCCACTCAAATTGTACTATCAAGGATTGGATTTGATGTTTGGCCAAAACCTCAAATAAATTTTTAAAGAAATTAGTTAACTAAAATATGTTAAGTGAATCCTTTTCTAATTACCAGGGGACATCAAGTCAGAGGTGTATGGGTGTTCAGTGTGTAAGGACTCATGTTTTTCCAGTTTCTTAAGTGGAAATGTGCTGGCATTGGTGGTGATGAAATTCTGCCTCCCTGGGTGAGATCTTGCCATGCTGTGAGAAGCAGAGACTGGAGGCTTAAAAAACATCCTCTTATACTCCAACTGTGTCATCTTGAAACTCCATTGCTTATTTGCAAAACTTGCCTTTTTCAAGCCAGAATACTAGATCTAATATCTGGATCTTAAATATAAGCTGTTATGCCATCAGCATTATGCAGCTTCATTGCTCAGGATTACATAATGATGACTAAGCATTCCATATACACGGTTGCATCAGGACTATATAAAGATGGTCTGTCTGTAGGCTTACATAAGCAGTTATTTATAAGGCCTAGAAGCAACTGATCATGGCATTTCTTGGCAGGGCTCCCCTTAGCTAAGCATTTTAGAAATACATGAACAATTAGAATATAGGTACTAAATTAATGCTTAGCAAAGCAAGGATTGAATAATACATATAGGAAATACCATAGTAATTTTGAAGTAAAGCAGATATATTCAATGCATGTTTGTTCTCTTAATTTGGCATTATGGGGTTCAGAAATACAGGCTATGTTGTATAGAAGGGGAAACTTTATTATTGAGAGAGAGTAGATATCAATGCAAGTTTTGAAACTAGTGCTGCTTGCTGAGATTTAAATATATTTTATGTCTAATGTATCTACAAGTCTGAATTAGAAAGTCTCCCTGAAATTTGATTGCATGACTATAAAACTGATATATTGATAGATATAAGAATCAATAACTCCTTTTCACATAAGAACAAATAATATGTGTGAATAGCTGAGTACTATACGTTATGTTTGGAGTTCTATTTCACTGCAAACAGTCATATATCTAGACAGTATTTCAAAGTGCTGCAACTTGTAATCCAATTATGAAATTAGTTGATATTGTAAAAGATCAAAAAGGAATTCTCAATCAAGAATAACCTAAATAGTTCCTTCTTTATTTCATGTTCCATAAAGTATCTGAAGTACCCAAAGCTGTGCAAAATATTTAGCTTTCCTTGTTTTTGTTTTTGAGCAGTAAATAAAAGCAGCTGAAGCATCAGAGATACTTAGTTATCTTTGTAAAAGAAATTTTCCATTTTTATAGTTAAATAGAATTCCAGAAGTTTCAATTTACACTTAGAAGAGAATCTTTTGTCTCCTTCCCTCTATGTCCCTCTTTCTCTCTCCCTCCTCTCTCTCTCTCTCTCTCACACACACACACACACAATTTAGGAGGAGGCCAGAGACTCTTCTGACATCCATATCATGACAGACTGAATCAAGGACTATGATTCCATGGCTAATTCATGGATCAGATTGGGTCTGTGGTCTATAGGCTTTATAAGTTAGACAAAGACAGTCTAGCACCAGACTTATTTAAAGACCAAAGAGCTTTGAGATACAGAATTTTTTAAATAGTAAATCCATCTATTTTTTAGTTCTATGTTTTTTAAATAAAAATATGTTTGATTAAAATTCCTTTTCATCAACTAAAAATAATAACAGCTTCTCTACTTTGATGTCTTAATAGAATAGATTATGGCTAAAGTGTCCTTCAGTAAAATACCTTTAGGTTTATAAAGTGAACTGAACTTGAATATGGTGCTTTGCAGGTTTCCTTGGTGGCTCAGATGGTAAAGAATCCACTTGCAATGCAGGAGACGTGGGTTTGATCCCTGGGTTGGAATGATCCCCTGGGGAAGGGAATGGCCACCCCAGTCCAGTATTCTTGCCTGAAGAATCCCCATGGACTGAGAAGCTGATGGGTTACAGTCCATGGAGTCACAGAGTGTCATATGTGACTGAAAGGCTACCACTTGACTATTTATGGTGTCTTTTAGAATTCAGATTGTTAGTATTCTAGATAAAAATATTTTTATCAATTATTTTTTGATCTGTTGTTTTCTGTTTGTGAGTATATTATTCTGTTTTGATGTCTTTATTTTATTAGCTTCACAGATTTAAAATTCAAATACATAGGTAGTAAATAACTATTGGATTATCTGTTCACCCTGTAACTCCTTCCACTGACCCACTCTCTGACTAGATATGGATATTGACAACCATGTTTTATTTATTTATTGGCTGTGCAGCATGCATGTGGGATCTGGGTTCCCCAATCAGGGATCAAACTCATGCAATCTGCAATGGAAACATGGAGTCTTAACCACCAGATCTCAAGGGAATTACACAATATTTGTTTTATATTACTTATCTCTCCCCATAACTTTTTGGGCTTCCCTGGTGGCTCAATGGTAAAGAATCCTCCTACCAATGCAGGAGATGTTGATTTGATCCCTGGGTCGGGAAGACCTCTGGAGAAGGAAATGGCAACCCACCCCAGTATTCTTGCCTGGGAAATTCCATGGACAGAGGCCTGGTGGTCTATAGTCCATGGAGGTGCAAAGAGTCAGACATGACATAGTGACTAAACAACTAAAACAAATATAACTTTGGATACATTCAGATTCTCTCTCCTGAAAACTTAGAAATGGGATTCAAAATTAGTCATTTTTCTTGGTCTCTTGAAATTAGGGCAAATAAATTCTAGTGCTGAGACTGACTTTGTGAGTCTTAAATTGTGAGGTAGAAAATAGTGGTCTTCACATGGCTGCCTAAGTAGAAAAAATATCTTCCAGTCTCTCTTATACCAAATGTGGCCATGTATTAAATTGTCACCATTGAAATGTTTACCTTTGTCTTAAGACATTACAGTATTCCTGTATCCATGCATCCCATAGTGTTGGAACATAAACCCATAATCTAGCCTGAACTTCAGAAGGCAATATCAGAGGGTATATAGAAATCAGAGTTTTGAAAGAATCTGGGTCTTTAAATGAGTGCTGATTTCAGACGCTCACTTTGGGACATTTATATCTGAGAGAAAAAAAGAAAAATCTTTTTTTCTAAGCTCCTTCACTTTGGGCTTCTTTTTTTCAATAGCAGTCTAGCCTTTATCCTAAGTAGACCAAGCATATGAAATAGTAAATAATAGTAGATAGAAAGAAGAAAACGAAGCAAACTGATGGAGAAACAGAAGCTAAAAAAACATATGGTCCAAAGGTATAGTCTAAGAGATACATACTCACTTTTATTTTTCTTGTTTCTTATTTAATTTTTGTATCATGAATTAAATGTATTCTAACAGAAGTGTTTCCCAGGGTTAGGCTCTGTACATTATAAGAAGTTCTTTTTTAATTCAAGCTGGATTGAGTTTTCCTTCCGATAAAGTCATTACTAACTCAATACTTGATCAAAAGTCTGAGATTGCAAGTATCATACCCCAGAATCATGCCTGGATGAGTAGTAGAGAGAAGGAAGTTTCCTTTACCCTGGCTTATTAAACTGACTCAACATATACATTACCCAAGTGATTTTCTACTGCCTTTGGCATCCAGATCATATGCCCTCATAAAATAACATTTTAGGGGACTTAGAAGCCAAATATAATTAAATTGTTTTGATTAGTTTTTACATAGTAGGAAAGGGTCCAATTAAAGTCCCAAGCTCCTTTGGCTGGAAGTAGAGAGAAAGAAAAAACAGATTGATGCTCTGAAGTTACTGAGATCCAAATTAATTACATGGATAATAATTATAATAATAGAAACAATTTATATGCATGATTCCTGGGAGCCAAGTCTTTTGTATTCATTGTCTTATTTAATTTTCACCAAAAATTTAAAAAGATAGATTCTTTTATAATTTCCTTAATACATTTGAGTAAAATGAGGTCTAGAGTGTTAGGAAATTCGCTCAAAGTGTTACAAATTGACTTTATTCTAGTTCTGATTTATGCAAACACTATTACACTTTTAACCATTATGCTACATTGAACATGATCAAGAAAGTTACCATTTGTTGTTGAAGTGACTGCATCCTCTCCTTCTATTTGTGCTTATGGCACAGGCTGATTTCTGAAAGAAAAATGAGGGAAATTCTGGTAATATTCATGGAAATGATTATGAAAAGTGGTGGAACCATGAAACAAGAGAACCCAAACACTTTCTGTAATGATGTTTAACTCCATATAGAATGTGGACACTAATCCACATTCTATTATTAAAGCACATTCTACCATTCTGCCTTACCACTCTCCAAGGCTATTTTAAAATGTCAACTCTGCTCTAGCTAATCATTTTCCATATAGATTCCTGGGCTACAGTTATTAAGAATTACTCAGAGAAGTTTCCAAGTACAGTCTGGTTTTTATCCCATTTAAAAAGTGCCAAAGTATTGCTAAGAGAGTAAATCTGAAAAGTTCTCATCACAAGAAGAAATGTTAGTTATGTGAGGTGACTGATGTTAACTACACTTATTTGGGTAAGCACTTCACAATGTGTACATGTATGCCATTGTTATATTTTATACCTTGGATTAATATAATATGTCAATCATATCTCAATAAGACTGGAAATAAAACAAATATTATTGCACATGGACTTTGCTTGATTCAAACCAAGAAGACAGAAAATCTTGGTTATTCAGGCTATTCGTAACCTGGTTGATGAGTAAAAAGAACAGCAAAACATGCTGGAAGCTGCCAACTACAATTCCTTTGGTGTTACTGTGTCTCTTAACTGACAAAGACTAGGTAAGGGACATTTTTACCAATTGTCAGAACACAGGGCAATCAGATTTGCTGATCAACAAAATCATCCCCCCAAACAAACAGTTGTGTCAATATAATGAGGCCCATGTAAGTCACAGTTTCTATCACTTATCTCATTATATCTCCTTGTTTAGTTCAGCTGCTCAGTCGTGTCCAACTCTTTGCAACCCTGTGGACTGCATCACATCAGACTTCCATGTCCATCACCAACTCCGGGAGCTTGCTCAAACTCATGTCCATTGAGTCGGTGATACAATCCAACCATCTCATCCTCTATCATCCCCTTATCCTTCTGCCTTCAATCTTTCCCAGAATCAGGGTCTTTTCCAATGAGTCAGTTCTTTGCATCAGGTGGCCAAAGTATTAGAGTTTCAGCTTCAGCATCAGTCTTTCCAAGGAATGTTCAGGACTGATTTCCTTTAGGATTGACTGGTTTGATCTCCTTGCAGTCCGAAGGACTCTCAAGAGTCTTCTACAACACTACAGTTCAAAAGCATCAATTCTTCAGCACTCAACTTTCTTTATAATCCAGCTCTCACATCCATACATGGCTACTGCAAAAACCATAACTTTGACTAGACAGACATTTGTCGGCAAAGTAATGTCTCTGATTTTTAATATGCTGTCTAGGTTGGTCATATGTTTTCTTCCAAGGATCAAGTGTCTCTTAATTCCATGGCTGCAGTCACCATCTGCAGTGATTTTGGAGCCCCCCAAAATAAAGTCTCTCACCCTTTCCATTGTTTTCCCATCTATTTGCCATGAAGTAATGGGACCGGATGTCATATTCTTAGTTTCCTGAATGGTGGGTTTTAAGCCAACTTTTTCATTCTCCTCTTTCACTTTCATCAAGAAGTTGTTTAGTTCTTCTTCGCTTTCTGCCATAAGGGTGGTATCATCTGTATATCTGAGGTTATTGTTATTTTCCCAGAAGTCTTGATTCCAGCTTGTGCTTCATCCAGCCTAGCATTTCACATGATGTACACTGCATATAAATTAAATAAGCAGGGTGACAATATACAGCCTTGATGTACTCCTTTCCCAATTTGGAACCAGTATGTTGTTCCATGTCTGGTTCTAACTGTTGCTTCCTGACCTGCATACAGATTTCTCAGGAGACAGGTAAATTGGATTTATATTCCCATTCTTGGAGAATTTTCCAGTTTGTTGTGATCTACACAGTCAAAGGCTTTCGCATAGTCAATAAAGCAGAAGTAGATGTTTTTCTGGAACTCTCTGGCTTTCTTGATGATCCAACAGATGTTGACAATTTGATCTCTTGTTCCTCTGCCTTTTCTAAATCCAGCTTGAACATCTGGAAGTTCACAGTTCAATACTGTTGAAGCTTGGTTTGGAAAGTTTTGAGCATTACTTTACTAGCGTGTGAAGCTGAAACTCCAGTACTTTGGCCACCTCATGCGAAGAGTTGACTCATTGGAAAAGACTCTGATGCTGGGAGGGATTGGGGGCAAGAGGAGAAGGGGATGACAGAGGATGAGATGGATGGATGGCATCACTGACTCGATGGACGTGAGTCTGAGTGAACTCCGGGAGTTGGTGATGGACAGGGAGGCCTGGCATGCTGTGATTCATGGGGTCACAAAGAGTCGGACACGACTGAGTGACTGATCTGATCTGATCTTACTAGCGTGTGAGATGAGTGCAATTGTGCAGTACTTTGAACATTCTTTGGCATTGACTTTCTTTGGGATTGGAATGAAAACTGACCTTTTCCAGTCCTGCAGCCACTGCTGAGTGTTCCAAATTTGCTGGCATATTGAGTGCAACACTTTCACAGCATCATCTTTTCAGATTTGAAATAGCTCAACTGGAATTCCATCACTTCCACTAGCTTTGTTTATAGTGATTCTTCCTAAGGCCCACTCGACTTCACATTCCTGTATATCTGGCTCTAGGTGAGTGATCACACGATCATGGTTATCTGGGTCAGAAGGATCTTTCTTGTATAGTTCTTCTTTGTGTTCTTGCCACCTTTTCTTAATATCTTCTGCCTCTGTTACATCCATACCATTTCTGTCCTTTATTGTGCCCATATTTGCATGAAATATTCCCTTGTTATGTCCCTGTATGATGTAAATATCTTAACTAATGGTCGCTATATGTTGCTGTTCTATCAGTTTTATTTGTTTCAGCTTCTGAAATGAAAATTGTTACTGTGGTTTGGCTGTTGTCTCTTCTCTTCTATTTTGTATATATGGCACAACAAATATCTGGCTATTGGGGCACAGTTTATCAAATTTCTAAAAATCTACCAAGAAAAAATTCTTAAAAGACTTCTATAAAACAGATATCCTTCATAACCTACATCCTATCTTAATAGGTTTATGGTATAGGCTCTGTGTGTTCATGTATATTGCACACTAAAGTTTAAATACTCATTTAAATGATTATGGTAGATGGATAGTGAATAGTTCTCAGCAGGATCAGTTTTAGTTCATACCAGAGAAGAAAAGTTCTTTAAACAGAAGAAAATGACCATGTTTGAGTGCAGAAAGTTGCATGTATTTCACAGAAATCAAGAGTTTACTGGTGTAAAGTCCTGCATGAAATGTGGTGAAACCAAACTTGAGCCCTCTGGCGCAGCCTACCTGGAAGCAGGGGTATCCTTCCTCTTCTCAGTCCCTTGCCAGGCACCATTGTTCTAGAAGAAATCACTCCTCTCTCCCAGATCCCTTGGCTTCCTGGGGAGCTCCTGAGGTTTGTATTCTTTTTCGATAACATAGAGATATTCATATATGCTGGTACTCAGTGTGGAGTTGCTGACTTTCCTCCCTTCAATGCTGCTGCTGCTGCTGCTAAGTCGCTTCAGTCATCTCCAACTCTGTGCGACCCCATAGACGGCAGCCCACCAGGCTCCACCGTCCCTGGGATTCTCCAGGCAAGAACACTGGAGTGGGTTGCCATTTCCTTCTCCAATGCATCAAAGTGAAAAGTGAAAGTGAAGTCGCTCAGTCGTGTCCGACTCTTAGCGACCCCATGGACTGCAGCCTACCAGGCTCCTCCATCCATGGGATTTTCCAGGCAAGAGTACTGGAGTGGGGTGCCATTGCCTTCTCTGTCCCTTCAATGAGATATCCTTAAACATAACCAAAATATCCCAAACTAACTAAACATCAGGCAGTTATATTATTTTGAAGAAGTTAGAAAATTGGTAGGAAAAGGAATCCATTAACTAAACTGCAACTTATGAAATTATTTTAATAAATATCAGAGAAGTTTCCATCTTAGCTTCTATTCTTTGGTGGAAATTGTCACAAAAACAGAATATTGCATTGCAAAAATTGCTTCAATTCTGATAATTGCTTTAAAAGCAATAAAATAATATACCTCTATTAAAAGAGGTTATTGGTGTAATAGAAATAGTGCTTATATCACTATTGTATTTAATATTTATGTCACTATATTGCTAGACTTAACTGTTAACCCCAAAAGACACTTTACTCAACTGATTGTGCCCTTCCTTGGAAATTTTCTTTTTTCTTTTTATAGCTTGAGTTTCAGGTTAGCACAGTTCCTTGGTTTCCTGTTTTTCCTATTAGTAAATCCTTTTCATTCTCCCTATTATTTTGAGTACTGTATGCCCTCTGTTTTGAGCACTCTGACAATAAGGTTTATAGTATATTACTCAATCCTACAAGCCATAGATGGTTAGGCAGAGGCCTTTTCCAGACCCCAATTCAATCATTCTACTTAATTCCAAGAATTTAGAATTCATTCTTAAATTAATTTTTACTAGTTGTTTATCAGAACTAAAGCTTCCCATTTTGGGGCCACATTTGGCAATTGATAGGAAGAATTTTGAGATGGTCACAAAGATTCCCATTCCCTGATGTTAACACATTGTATAATCCCACTAAAGTTCTGGAGAAGGACATGGCAACCCACTTCAGTATTTCTTGCCTAGGGAATCCCATGGACGGAGGAGCCTGGCAGGCTACAGTCCATAGAGTCACAAAGAGTCAAACAAGACTGAAGCGACTTAGCACGCACTAAAGCTCAGTTCTTGGACTTCATTCTTCTTTCTAGATACACTCACTTGGTGGTCTTTCTTTCTTAAGGCTTCATATGTCATCAACATGATTAGTTTTCCAAAATATATATCTTCATCCAAAATCTCTGTATGAGTTCCATTTTGTATGTGCCTCCTTCACATTTCCACTTAGATACCTGATAAACATCTCAGATTTAACATAATATAAGACTTCTGATATCCCCATACTCTCCACCATCACAACACATGGAAATTCATTTTGCCCATTGTTTAGACCTCAAACTTTGGTGTAATTTTTAACTCCACCTTTAGTCTTACATATCCAAAAGCTACACATAAATCTACTTGGTTTTCTTTCAAAACAGATCCAGAATCTGGCCAATTTTTATCACTCCTATAGCTACCATCTTGTTCTAAGCTGTCATCATTTCTCAGTTGGCAGCTGCAATCATTTCTGAACTGGTATCTTTTATTCATCCTATACTGGCTTAGACCCTCCCTTTCCAAAGTCAAAGTCATAAATTCCAGCCAATATGGTCTGGTTTTCCATTATTTCTTTAATTTTACTTCATATTACTCATGCTTAAATAATTCCTGTACAGCCACACTAGCCTCTTTGTTCTTTCTTGAACATGTTAAATATGTTTCCTCTTTAAAATTGTTGCCTGGATCATTTCTTTTCTTTGGAATGTTTCTATCCAGATAATCTACTTCACCTCCTTCAAATGTCATCCTCTCCTTAGAGTCTATCCTGACAATCCACTATGTTCATATATTACTAAACTTAAAATTTACATTACCTTACTTTATTTTTCCATTCCTCTCATTGACTTCTAAACTAAAGTATATTTTATGTATGTGTCATACATTATTTATTATCTGTCTTCATTCACTGAAGTGTAACCTCCACAACACGGACATTTCCTTGTTTTATATTTTGTCTTCAAGGTCTGTAAAAGGGTCTAGCAATAGCTGGCAGTAACAACTGTCTGACACATAAACCATAGCTAATTTTCTTTAAAATTCTTCTACACAAGTAAAATTATAATTGCTTAAATTGAGAAAAATAAAAACCATCCTAGGCATTTCAAACGAAAGTGTCTTAATACATGGAATTAGCTTATAGGTGATAGAAGGACTGAGGATTCAAAGAAGAGATGGTAGAACAACCTAGAAATTAGAACAGCAGGAAGCTCGAGAGACAAATAGAAGAGGTACTGTTATCAGATTCCAGAAGTTGCTCTCTCTAAAGGGAATTAGAACCACAGTGAAAATAAGATCTGACAATAACTGGGACTACAGAAGCTGGAGGCCTGGAGCTGAAGTCTGAAGACCAGAATATTCCACTTTCTTATTCACAATGATTGCTTCACATTCTCATCTTATATTTCTCCTGGATGCACATGACTCAGATTGGACTAATCAGTGTCATTACTGGATATTTCCAAAATAATTGGGAAAGTTACTCTCTCTTCTTTGATGTTTGCTTAGACAGCTGGATACAGTTTTCCCACCATACTGAAAGAATCTATCTCAGAATTACACCAAATAAAGAAAAGTGGAGAGATGGATGGACAGATGCTGATGACATTGTTTAACCTATGAATCTAACAGTTTTTAAATTATATGAATCTTTTGGTTTCCCAATCATACTAGCCAACAAATTGCTGTCCAGTATTTTGTCCACCTGATGTGAAGAGCCGACTTATTGGAAAAGACCCTGATGCTGGGAAAGATTGAAGGCAAAAGGAAGAGACGACAACAGAGGATGAGATGGTTGGACGGCATCATCAACTTAATGGACAAGAATTTGAGCAAACTCTGGGAGGTGGTGAAGGACTTGGAAGCCTAGAGTGCTGCAGTCCATGAGGTCACAAAGCGTCAGACATGACTTAGAGACTGAGCAACAACAAGTTGTTTTTGTTCTTGAGCTGTTTGAATTGCATTTTTGTCATGTGCAGCCTGAGTCCTAACTAATCTATGTGTGTACTCAAAGTTTTAAATCCAAAAATGTTCACTGAGATACTGTTTTTAAAGTTAAAAAATATTGATTATTTGAATTTTTTAAATTCCTGAGTTATTTAATAAATTGTGTTAAAGTTAGACTGTGGAATGTCATGAGTCTATATGTAGTGATATGTAAAAACAATTATATACGTATTAAATAATGAAAAGAAAAGTGGAAGTGAAAATCGCTCAGTCATGTCTGACTATTTGAGACCCCATGGACTGTAACCCGTCAGGCTCCTCTGTCCATGGAATTCTCCAGGCAAGAATATTGGAGGGGGTAGCCATTCCCTTCTCCAGAGGATCATCCCAATCCAGGGATCAAACCTAGGTCTCCTGCATTGCAGTCAGATTCTTTACTGTCTAAGGCACAAGGGAAGCCTATTTATTATTCAATAAAGAAAGCAATTGCTAAATAGATGTGTGATCCTACTTATACATGTGTGGACACATATGTAAATGTATAAAGTTTTGATATAGCGGTTATTTTGGCAAAAGGAATGGGCTTGACATTAGTTTTGAGATGAAACAAAATTTTCATCATTTATTAATGCTTGCATTTTTTTTTCTTTTAACATACTCATAATACATTTTAAATGATATCTTTGAGCACCTGAATTACTCCAGCTCACATTGCCAATGTATTCAGTAGATACATAAGAGATGTTTATAGATACATATATTTAAGGGTATAGTAGGCAGAATGATCTCCCTGCTCCCACCAAGATGGCTACTCCTTAGCATGCAATCTGGGAATATGTTAAATGAGACTTGGCAGATTTGATTATGGTTAAAGACAATATAGGAAGATCAGCTTGGCTTATCCAAGTTGGCACAATATTGTAACATGAATTTTTAAAATCTTTTTAAAAACTTTTAATTTCATTTTGAGTATAGCTGAACAAATGAGTATATCAAAACTGTGTTTTGATAATTTCAGGTGGCCAGAAAAAGGACTCAGCTATAGATATACGTGGATCCATTCCCCACCCAAATTCCCCTTCCATCCAGACTGCCAAAATTGAGTAGAGTTCCCTATGCTATACAGTAGGTCCTTATTGGTTATCAAATACAGTAAAACAGATTTTTAAAAGCAAAGAATCTTTCCCACCCACAGAGAATCAGAGAAAAGGCAACATGATTAAAACTCTACCCATTTCTGCTGGATTTGAAGAAAAGGAAAGGGGCATGAACTGAGGAATGTGCATGATCTCTGGAAGCTAGGATAAAAAAAGAAAACAGATTATTCCTTAAAACCCAGAAAAGAATGCAGCCATGCAACCTGATTTGATTTTTGCCAAGTCAGACCAATGTTGGACTTCTTACCTACAAAACTATAAGATAATTAAGCTGAATTGGTTAAGCCAAATTTGTGGCCAATTCTTACTATAACAATGAAAAAATCAATCAAAGTTTTTCAGAATATACTATAAATTATATTAAAATCGTAGAAACTATCTTGACACTATCATCACTTCATTTATTGTCTATTTTGTGCACCTTTTTATATGCCCAGGCCCTCCGTATATTTCATTATTATAGAAAATCAGCATCTGAGGAAAAGATGGACTCTGTTCAGTTTGCAGACTAACATAAACACACCATACATGTTGGAAATTGATGCTTCATCTTGGATCTTAAAGTAATTAAATAGCGTACATGTTTGAACTTTAAGCTGTAGAACATTTCATCAATAGGCAGTCAAATAAGAAAATGCCTTAGATTTAAAAATGGAACAAGGCCCAGATGGAAGGGCAGTTTTTACTGAAAGGTTGCAGTTCTCCTCTAAAAGTTTAGACACAGATTGTTAACTAGATATAAGGGAGCCATTCAACAGAAATTAAAAAATGCAAAAAATAACAGTTTCATCTCAATTCACTTGTGAACAGGAAATTGTTCTTTAAGTAACTAAAATAATATGAACTTAGGGAAGAGAAAATTAATTTTACAGCTGCATTTAGAATAAATATAACATTGAAAATAATGGAAATAAACCAATGGCAGATTACTGTATAACAGGTTGAGATCACAAGATAGAAAGATACATGCATAGTGACATACCTGTTGAAGTTTCACTTATAGGTTTATTAATTAGATGAAGCAGATGAGAAAGACTAGAAAGAGATGAAAGATAAGGCTTTCCTTTGATAGTGACAGTGTTCAAGTAAGGATATTAGATGTGATTGTAGTAATGATAAGAATGAAGATTAGCCTACATCTTCAGATACACATGATCAGTGTACACAAAATTAAGCAATCACACATCTTAATTACTGCTGGAAAGGAAGCATAATTAATTAGCAAATTAAATGCTGAATATACATTCATGATACAAGCAGTTGATTTCCTGCTACTGGGCTTTAAACTTTAGTATGTAATTTGAGCATATAAAAGAGCTTGGCTCTATCATTAGTTCCCACTACAAGATATTATTCTGCATGTTAATATTTCCTAATTATTATTTATTTACTATTTCATATCACAGAGCTTCAGAAATACATATGCTATTACTTATTAGCCATTTGAAATTCCAGGAAATCACATTTGTTGTCTTCAAGGAGCTCAAAGCTTCAATTAGCTTTCCTTTCTGTTCCTTATCTTTTCTAGTCTTTCTTACCTTAAGTACCTAATCTCTGTCACTTCCTAATATAATTATACTCTTCTTTTTCAGAACTTGGCTGTCTACTCTATTCTCCTTCTCTTCCTTTTCATCTTCTTTCCACCTTTACTTCCTCCTCTTCTGAGTTTGAGCATTTACGAAGAGTTAGATACTATGCTAAATCTGGAGGGTACATAGATGAATGATAACTTCAATGAACTAACTTTCTTTGCCAAGACAGACTAATAAAACCAGAAATTATAGTGGATGGTGAAAAGTATCGTAAGACAAAATGTTATGGGAACACAGAAAAGAGACAGAATACCTATGGGAGTCAGGTAAAGCGAGAGACGGGTGATGCTTGAATTGAGGTTTAATCCACAATAAGGTGTATATGTTACTCTTAAATTCTTAATTTATCATTCCCTCTCCTTTCCTACTATATACAAAAGAGATAAACAACATGGATCTACTATACAGTACAGGGAACTATACCCAGTATTCTATAATAACCTACATTGGAAAAGAACCTGAAATGTATATAACAAAATCACTGTTCTATCCATCTAAATCTAACACAATATTGTAAATCAACTATACTTTAATAAAAATTAATTAAAAAACAATGGGTTTCCCTGGTGGCTCAGAGGTAAAGAATCTGCCTGCAATGTAGGAGATGCAGGCAGAAAATGTGTGTTTGATCCCTGAGTCGGGAAGATCCTCTGGTCAAGGAAATGGCAAAACACTCCAGTATTCTTGCCTGGAGAATCCCAGGGACAGAAGAGCCTAGTGGGCTGCTGTTTATGGGGTCGCACAGAGTTGGACACGACTGAAGTGACTTAGCAGCAGCAGCAGCAACTTACAAAAAATTGACTTTTGATAGCTGTATCACTAAAATTATGGTATATATTCTGATTGTAATGAAGTAGATGAAGAGTCTGAAAAAATACTATGGCAATCAGTTCTTTTAACTGCTGCATTCTGACCTGCTTGTTCTAGCAGGGGATGAAGTTTGGATGCTGAATTCATGGTTGGCAACTTGTACTTCCCCTAATTTTGTCTGAAAGTTTAACTCTAACCACATATATCTTAATATATTTCCAAATAATTATGGCATAATAAAATTAGATAATACATATAAAATACTCAGCACAGTGCTTCACAAATGTTAGCTTTTACTCAGCAAAATATCTTAGAGGAATAAAATTTAAAACATGGAGTAGGAAAGAGATGATGGTTTAAACTTATAATTTTGAATATAAAACTTCACCATTTAACTGGTTCTTATACCAACAAAAGCTTCTATATTGTTACAAAATACACAATTATCTCTCACTATTATGATATTAAAGCATAAGGCCCTCTTTTTAGGAGTTTGTTTCTAAAGGAAAACTGGAAGATAAGTTGATTCTACAAACTGAATAAGCAAGGTGAGGATGGAAATTTGGGGTGAGGTAAAATGTGGATTAAGATTTTTTAAAAATGAACAAGGCTTGTGTGTTGACAGGAGAAAACAGCAGGTCTATGAGAGATTCAATTAGGGACCAAACAGATCATTGTTCCTGGAAGATCCAAGAGAAGATATTAGGTGACATGATTCAGGAAAAATTTCTTACTAGAAATCTCTTACTCTTGGATGGCAAGGAATTCACTTGTCTTTTAATTAGGGGAATTTGTCCTGAAAAATTTATTGAGCTCCTACTATAGGCAAGATACCTATCCATATGGGACTCAGATTCTATATTTAAAAGTTTACTTAACTAACAATATAATTCTAAAGAGAGAAGGCTCCAAATAAAACTTTAAGCTGCTCCCACTTTCACTTGTGATATTTCTAGTTGGGAAGCTTTATTTTATTGACTTTACTTTGAAATTAAGAATTGTGATATCATTTACTTGTTTTCGAAAATTACCTTTCTCTCTAGTCTTGATTATTTTAGTACTGCCTTTAAAATTCTTTCTAAAACAACTTCAATTGCCATGAAGAATTATATAGAGCTAAAATAGGAAATTAATCAAATTTGTTCAGGTGAGAGTACTTGCCCCTGCTTTATTCAGCAATATTCCCTCTGAGCTATTTCTCTCATGCTAATAATTTGCTTTTAATTTGGGGAAGCTTTTAGACAAAGTTAATTTTTAGCATTATTGCATTCCAGGTTTTCTGCCTCCCACCTTGGGTCTCTGTTGTGTTTTATTCTCTGGAAACACCTGTTTTTAACTTGTTAAAGTTGAAATTGTACATAAATTATTTCATTTATACACCATCTGTGTCTCCTTATCTCTGCATTAGTTCTTAATTTTTGATCATCTGTTAACTTAATCATGATGGAAATTATTGAAAAATTAAAGTAGAACATCAAGTTCATAAATCCTTCCAGTGTGGCATTAATATTTATAATCATACATGAAGAAATTTAAGAAATTTGGAGTCTGAAAAACCCTTAGGTAACATGTAACAATAAATGAATTCTGATGGAACCAGCAGTCTCTGCAAGACAGAAGTTGCCACCTCATGGCCTATGACTCAAATCCTGCCATATATACTATAGGTTAATTTTATAGAATGTTTTAAAACAGTTTGAATTACATGCCAAAATTTTTAAATCTGAAGTTCACATGCAATTTTGAGCTATAGAAGCTATCCACATGTGTATTTGCATGGATAAGACTGGCTGGACCAAGTTTTGGAGACGAGTTCTGTAAGTTGCCTCTGTCAATACCCAGCTGGCTTGCTCAGGACATCAGAAAAAGAGAAGGGCAAAAAGATAGCTTAGGCATGGCTTGTAGGACCTACTGAAAAGTTGTTCGCTGTACTATGCTATTGTGCTATGTATGACAGGGAGCTACTAAAGGATTTTAAGCAGACAAATGGAATAAAAGAATTTTTAGTATTGGAACAGTCATTCTGGTTGTTGTGTAGCCTCCAGCTTCCAGGATCTAATGCCTGATGATCTGAGGTGGAGCTGATTCGATAGAACAGAAATAAAGTACACAATAAATGTAATGCTCTTCAATCATCCCCAAACAATCCCCCACCCCTGGTCCATGGAAAAATTATCTTCCACGAAACTGGACCCTAGTGCCAAAAATGTTGGGGACCACTGTGGGGAGAACAGATTTACAGTGATCAGAGTGGAAGCAACAAAGCCAGTCAGAAAGCTATTGAAATGTTCCAGGAAAGATATTTTGTGAGTGATGGTGATGAGAAAAATTGACAAATTTGGAAGAAAAAAAAAAGACACAAATTATTAGTGCCCAGTGAACTGAATAGGTGGGATTTATAAGAAATAGGTGCTGAAGGAGATTTTGGAGTGATGCGGCTGTTCACTGAGTTAGGGAATGCTAGAGAACACCCAGGTTTGGCAGATTTTAAATATGTTTGAGGGTCTGTTGAGGTATCCTACTGTACATGAGAGATTTTGACTGGAGGTCCCAAGATAAATGGTATGGATTGAAAGGAGAGTGGGAGGTCTGTAAGGTGGCAGTAGCCCAGGAAAAGTGAATGAGAGGGAACGATTCGGGAAGTAATAACATCAGGACAATGAACAAACATGCAAACTAAGAGAAGAAAGCATATCAATAAGGAGGGAGTTTTAAGAGTGGCAAATGCTTTAAAACATCATATAGAATCATGAATGAAAAATGTTCATTGTGTATATGGACACTTAGGGCATTGGTAAAAGTGGATGTTTTGCAGTCTCTCTGTGTGTTGTGGGTGGGGGGATTTGAGGTATATATCCATAAACATTTTATGATTAACTCTAAAACAAACCTTGAAATTTATACTATAAGGTTCTAATATTAGTTCTGAGTTTATTCCTCAAAAAGAATTGATTAATCTACCTTAGTATGTTCCATTTTTAATTGTTTTTACATTTGACCTCAGGTTGACAAAATTAAATAGACCATAACTTTCAGAATCAGAATATTGGTTTGTTCCCAAGTAGAATCCTTATATATTACCTTATTTCTTTATCTTTCTTCATCTCATTTTTCCTATCCCCATTTTTACCAAAAATTTACAGAAAACTCATGTATGTATTAAAATAATTTATAAATCTCTATTTAAAAAATAATGTTCTTCATGATCTCATGTCTATAAAATTATATTAAAGGCATTGTAATTGTGTTTTATTTTTTGTCTTAATATTGGCCTTTGACCCATCTTCAGATTCTTGCTGGTGTCTGTGCATGCTAAGTTGTTTCAGTCTCATCCGAGGCTTTGAAACCATATAGACTGCAGCCGGCCAGGTTCTTCGGTGCATGGGATTCTCCAGGCAAGAATACTGGAGTGGGTTGCCATGTCCTCCTCCAGGGGATCTTCCTGACCCAGGGACCAAAGCTGTGTTCTTATATCTCCTGGGCATGGCAGGCAGGGTTTTTCCATTAGTTTCACCTGGGAAGTCCGTTGGTATCTGTAGACACAATTTATTTTAACTGCTATAATATATTGTTTCTTTATATTCCATTTTATATAGTCATTAATTTACTGCTGAACAGAAGACTGTTCAAAATACATACAAGAAACACATACACATACAGAGTTATGAACATCCTCATATGTGTCTATTTACTTAGCTTAAATTTTGCTAGACTGTGTAAATACTGGGGCATAGAGTTCCTGGTTTGTAAAATACGCATAATTTAAGGTTCACTAAACACTTGCAAGTAATGCTCAAAATTCTCCAAGCCAGGCTTCAGCAATATGTGAACCGTGAAATTCCTGATGTTCAAGCTGGTTTTAGAAAAGGCAGAAGAACCAGAAATCAAATTGCCAACATCTGCTGGATCATAGAAAAAGCAAGAGAGTTCCAGAAAAACATCTATTTCTGCTTTGTTGACTATGCCAAAGCCTTTGACTGTGTGGATCACAATAAACTGTGGAAAATTCTGAAAGAGATGGGAATACCAGACCACCTGACCTGCCTCTTGAGCAACCTTTATGCAGGTCAGGAAGCAACAGTTAGAACTGGACATGGAACAACAGACTGGTTCCAAATAGGAAAAGGAGTTCGTCAAGGCTGTATATTGTCACCCTGCTTATTTAACTTCTATGCAGAGCACATCATGAGAAACGCTGGACTGGAAGAAACACAAACGAATCAAGATTGCCGGGAGAAATATCAATAACCTCAGATATGCAGATGACACCACCCTTATGGCAGAAAGTGAAGAGGAACTCAAAAGCCTCTTGATGAAAGTGAAAGTGGAGAGTGAAAGAGTTGGCTTAAAGCTCAACATTCAGAAAACTAAGATCATGGCATCCGGTCCCATCACTTCATGGGAAATAGGGGGAAACAGTGGAAACAGTGTCAGACTTTATTTTTCTGGGCTCCAAAATCACTGCAGATGGTGACTGCAGCCATGAAATTAAAAGACGCTTACTCCTTGGAAGGAAAGTTATGACCAACCTAGACAGCATGTTCAAAAGCAGAGACATTACTTTGTCAACAAAGGTTCGTCTAGTCAAGGCTATGGTTGTTCCTGTGGTCATGTATGGATGTGAGAGTTGGACTGTGAAGAAGGCTGAGCACCAAAGAATTGATGGTTTTGAACTGTGGTGTTGGAGAAGACTCTTGAGAGTCCCTTGGACTGAAAGGAGATCCAACCAGTCCATTCTGAAGGAGATCAGCCCTGGGATTTCTTTGGAAGGAATGATGCTAAAGCTGAAACTCCAATACTTTGGCCACCTCATGTGAAGAGTTGACTCATTGGAAAAGACTCTGATGCTGGGAAGGATTGGGGGCAGGAGGAGAAGGGGACGACAGAGGATGAGATGGCTGGATGACATCACTGACTCGATGTACGTGAGTCTGAGTGAACTCCGGGAGTTGGTGATGGACAGGGAGGCCTGGCATGCTGTGATTCATGGGGTCACAAAGAGTCGGACATGACTGAGCGACTGAATTGATCTGATCTGAAACACTTCCAAAATTATTTCGAGAATGGCTGCATTCATTTTCATAAACTTTCCTGTGCGAGAACCTGAGGATCTTTATCATAATTTGGAGAATAATTGTATGTTTTATAATTCAGAATTTCTCATGATTTTACTTTTTGTCAAGTCTGTCTTAAAGATTTTTCAATAGATGTTTTCCCAAGGATATGCTCTGCAAAAAATCAGATTTAATACAGACAATCATTTTCATTAAGAGTTCTTAGAGCTGTCTCTTTTATTTTACAAATGTATTTATTAGCTTTAAGTGTTTATCAATTTATTTTACTTTTAGACATCTTATCTATTTTATTTAAATGTTTTGTGTCTGCTCAGGACTTCTGTATGCCATGTAGTTAGAGGAAGTGTTTATTATGATGTTCTCTGGAAATCAGAGAAAAGAAGAGCATGAGTGTTCCTGAAATGAAGGGGAAAAGACTGGTGGATGTTTTAATTGAACTTTATTCATTGCTTTTATTTTTTGTCATAAGCTCTCAAAGGAGAAAGGATACAAAGCATGCCATTACGCTCTTGGTTCTAGAATGCTCTCTCTGTATTGTCTGCTGAGAAATCATTCTTATACTAAGGAATAGTCTGAAATTGATTTACTTTCAATAAAAATTGTATACATCTCTAATTGAACAACAATAACACAGCATACCCCCAGATGGAAAACTGAGTTCATTTACATTTGTTTTGTGAGCTTCAGAGAAATATTTGTTGGATGAAAGTATCTCTTTTTTTTATCTCTCAGAGGTGAAAATGTTTTTCCAATTGTTTCCCCTCAATTGTAGCAGAACAAAATAAAGAATAAAAGACATTAAGTTAAGATGCAGAAAGGAACAGTTTTGCCCAATTTTTCCACTCAGCTCTTACTGAAATTACTAATAGAATATTCAAATTTGAAAAAAAAAATCCCTCAGCTCTGCTGAAACTATACATATAGGTAGAAGGAATTAGTATGAGATATAGAGCATATTGAACTAGGCTTGAGGAAGTCTCCATGGACATCTTACACCTACTTCTTCTCCTAAAAAACAAACCATTCCAGGGGAGCTGTGAGAGAACACCTAAGCAGAATAACACTAAAAATTTCTGATTTGTAGTGGGATATAGAAACAAGGGAAGCCTTGAATTAAGATATGGAACAAAGGGAGTGTATGCTATGGTTTCATTTTTTTCTTCTAATCCAATGTAGTATTGGAAAACAGTGATGATGACTGTATATCCTTATTTGGTCAGTGGTTAAAATAAACAGAAAGGCAGTCAGGAGTACAGGTAGATGTACTAGAGGCAATAACATGTAGGACCTGCCACAGGTTGCCTAGTGACATTAGGTTGTGCCCAAACAGAATGACAGAAAAAATACTGAGTATCTTTGCTGAGGTTCACAATTTCCAGAGAAGGAAAGATGCAGATATGAGGTTCCTCTGTTAGGTTACTCTAGGTTTTCCACTTATGGAACTCAGGTAGCTTGATCTCTGAACTGATAATACAATTTTATATCAACTACCTCTCCAGCTTACATTTCTGTTTTGGTGGGACCTAGGTGAGGTTTATCTAATAAGATGAGAAAAAGCAGTCTTTGGCTTTGACAGATGATTTAATGACATAAACAAGAAGGAGAAATTATATTTGTTATAACACCAGCCAACATTAAGACAACACCAATACAACATTAAGATTTTTCCTTGTTCTAGGTTTTGTGTAAATATGGATATAGAAACATTTTTAAACCCTAGAGGATAAGTTTTTGAGGATGATGGATTAAAAGTTCCTTGACTCTTTCAATATAAATTAATTCAAAGATAATAGATTAGCCTATTCACCACACCAATACAAAAAACCCATGCACTAATTTTATAAAATCTCTGAAATCAATCAGATCCAAACATCCTTTCTGTGTGGGAATTTTTACAAAAGAATTTTGACTTTATTGGTGGTAGTTCTGGAGGTTCAGATGATATATTTGAACATTTTCTCCTAGTCCCAGGAAACGATATATTCATGTCTGATTCTAAGTGGTATAAGCCCATAAACCACATGTATGTCATTCTTCCCTGCTAGTAGAGACTGGCTTTTATCTCGGAGGTTAACAATTCTGAATATGAACCTTCTTTTTCTTGTCACTAAAGCATGTAATGGAACCAAATCCTGACCAGTGGAACCTTTCTGGGCAACTTTTGGGAAGTGCTTTTCATAAAAAATAAAGAGATATTCACCAAAGTGTCCCCTTCCTCACGGTAATCCATAACTGTTCCTATATGTGATACTCACAACTGCTGTAGTGATCTTATGTTCAAAACGGGAGACTTCTCTAGCACACGGGAGACTGCAGAGCAACTGTATGCCTGATATATGATTGAGCATCTGTACACCTCAGGAAATTCTCTGCCCTCATCTTTTTGATACACGATACAAGACATAACCTTTATGTGCTAGTTTTCTGGTCTTTGATGATTCCCTGCCTTGATGTTCACGCTGGAGAAGAGGAAGAATTGTTCTAGTTTTCAATACCTTCCGAATCCATTTTCACTGTAACACAAATGTCCTATTCATCAGTTATTGGTTTCATAGTAGTGATTTCTTGATTTTGTCATCATAAATAAGGAGTTTACATATATAATAAACTCAGACAGGGTGTGTGTGTGTGTGTATGTAGTGCTTAATCACTCAGTCATGTCTGACTCTCTGCTATAAAACTAAGATGGTAAAAAATCTGACTGTGATGTGGAAGACCCAAGTTTGATCCCTGGTCGGGAAGATCCCCTAGAGGAGGGCATGGCAAGTTTCTCCAGTGGAATTCCCATGGACAGAGGAGCCTGACGACTTACAGTACATGAGGTCACAAAGATTTGGACATGACTGAACAACTAACATTTTCACACTTTCAAAATCTACAAATAACAATATGTAATGATAATTAATATTTTTCTGATTTAGGATTCCATATTTATATGGAATATGTATATGGAATTCTAATATCTGAAAAATATGATAGAAACTAAATTTTAAAAATAAAAATATTAACATATAAACATGTATATCACAGCTCTCATGTTTTGTTTAACTCAAATTTAGTCTCATACTTTTACATGTATAAACCTGGAAAATTTTCTCAAATATAGCCAGGTAAAAATCAGGGTAAATTATTCACTGTAGGTTTTCAGAATGGTGTCAAAGTTTCATGAACCTACATGTGATAAATATTTGAAACAGAGCCCTGTATCACTGTGTTTGTGATGCAGATTTTAACAGCAATATACCAGAAGATGGGAAGAAGTAGGAGAATTTTTCCACTTGGTTCAAATGATATCCTTAAATAGATATTTCTGGTATTAATATTATTAAACAGAGAAGAAAACCCCCCACATTTTTAGCATGTGAAAAGATTCCATGATTACAAAAGAAAAAAATACATATAGTTATACCATTCAAGAATGAAGGTTTGAAAAAAATCTTACTGTAAGAAAAAGAATAAATGTTAGGATATATCTGTGTCTTCAATATAATGCAATATAACTTGGATTCTCTGTAACAAGAAATGAAATGTGGAATGATAAGACAAAAGACATATGACAAAAGTTCTGGCTGAGAGTCAGATTGAAATAAAACAGAGATGGATGAGATAGGGAAATACTGAAATGAAATTAAATATAGCAGCAGGGAGAAAATCCTCTTATACTATAGGAAGAGGAAATAACAGAGAATATGAATAACAGTTCTTTGTGCTGTAGAAAGTGACATGAAGAAAAGATGTGTCCCAGTATAGGGATAGTGGGGCAAAAGGATGAAAATAAGAAGCAGAGAACACATGCATGGAGCACCAAGAAAGGAATTAAACTTGGAGATTCTTGCTGATCTCTAGAGAGCCTTCAAAGCACAGTGGAATGGCAGCTACAGTAAAAAATACGACAGAGGAAAGTAAAACACGTCACATGTCTGCAGACAGAAGGGTTCAACAGGGTTTCAGGGAAGATTAATGGAAGTGTACCAATGTCTACGTCAGTTATGATTTTATGTGCATTTCAAAAATACAAAAATAATCTTGCAAAAAAAAAACTAAGCGGAAGTTTTAAAAATGAAAAGAAACAAACCTGTAAGATATCAGTTTACTACAAAAATTAGGGCTTCTTTTAATATTCTCACCTATAGTATTAAATGACAGAAGATACTAAAATAATAAGTCATCCATTTTGTTTTGAGGAAAATATTTATGACCCAAGAATATCATTCTCTGACTACTTCTCAAGTGAATACAAGGAATGAAAGAGTATTAAACCCTATCATTCTTGAATACAACATATATATATATATGTGTGTGTGTGTGTGTGTATATAGTGTAAGCCTTAAACATGTTTTAAGAGCTCTAAAAAAGGCAGTTATAGTATGGCATTTGTTTTAGGATGGATTCAAATCATCTATAAATATAATTAAAAGAAAGTATTAGAACTATTGTTTCCAAAACACGGTACAAATGTCCTTTACTCCCCCTACTTCTTTATCATTTGTCCCAATATTAAGCCTCTATTGAACTCTGATCTCCCCTGAAACATCTGCTGGTGTTCATTCTAGTGAAGGCTGCTTGTTTTCCAACTGAGAGAATATCACGATTTTATTTAAAAATTATCTTAATAACTTTCTTAATTTCACAAATGTCTCTAGTCCAGTGCTCTTGAACTTGCATATAATAGCCTCAAACTGCTATTATGATAACATCAGAAACCACTAGCTCCTATTTCAGACATTGACACCTACTTCTACTATCTCCTTCATCTTGTCTTGCTATTATCTGGGTGGCTTTGTAATCTGTAATGATTACTCAGCAAATACGTGACCTCTCACATCTTTGGCTTCTTTATCTAGAGTGGTTTTTACCGACATTTTTCTTCTACCATATGAACCCTCACTGCTCTAATTGTGAAAGAAAATGTTTCCATGCTTAGTCCCCACTGAGTTATGATTTTATATCCTCTAAATTTGTAAAAGTTATGGCAAGGATGTAAAGTTAACAAAAGCTCTTATAAACCTAGAAAACAAGGTGAAATAGTTGAAGGATTTCACATTATTTTGAATCTATGGCTATCCTATCCTAGGTGTATATACTTGGAAAAGCTTTTCATACATGTCAAAAAGTAATAACTATATTGTGTATTTTTCACTAAAATATGTCTTGGCAACAGCCCAAATGTCCATTGTAGAAGACCAGCTAAATATATTGTAGTACAATGCTGGGAAACTAAATGCTTACTTTTAAGATAATTGTACACAATTTACCACCTTTTTTTTCTGTAACACATCACATGTTACATGTCTTTTGGTTTTTTGATATATTAAGCCAGCTACAAGAACTGGTGTATGATTTGCGGGTATGAAGAAGCTTTTTCTGAGCCAAAATACTTACTCTTCTCCATGTGTTTCTGGTGGCGTAGAGACAGAGTTTATCTCTGTTCCATGACACAATCTCTCTCTTTGGCCTCAGTTCTATATGGCAGTCCCAACTAAGACTCTATAGTCTATAATAATAATAACTCTTATCATTATTTGTGACCTTATGTGACAGGGACCAAAACATATAGCTTCAGTTGAAAAAATAACTATGTAAGTTGTGAAATATCCAAATATCTCTGATGTTATGATTAGACCATTATTTGGAATAGAGTAGGACCCTGAAACTTGGAACATGGACATCTGGGGAGAACTGGATGAAGCTGAGAACCTGGAACCTCAATTTCCCCTTAATCTTCCTCATCAGCAGAAATATCCTCCTTTACCACTGTCTTTGGAGACTAGCCTGTATGACTTCAGTCACCTGGCACGAGACAATTGCCTTATGAGAAAGTGTCTGTCCTTTTAAAGACTCAACTTGACATCACTAATTTTTATTGTCAGGTTGCTGAGATATAAGTTTTCCAGGTGGCGAAGTGGTAAAGAATCTGCCTGCCAAGGCAGGAGACATGGGATGCGTGAGTTCGATCTCTGGGTTCGGAAAATCACCTGAAGTAGGTATGTGGAAATTAATTCTTCTTAGGGTTTTAGTCTTAGGAGGATAAATTGTAACAATGGATCAGACCAACTTTATTCATATGAGAGCTTTATTTAAGATGAGATTTGGATTTAATGCACTAGCCTCAAGATGCTAGTGATCTTAGTTGGCTGATTGAAACCTGGACTCAATAATGGGGAAATCAATGAAGTTGACATACCAGAACATAACATTTCTGGCCTAATGTGGAGGAAAGAGTTATAAAACTCAAGAAAATGAAGATGTTGGAATGGATTATTACATGCCATTTTTCATCCTAACCTGAACTGTGTCTCTTGAGAGGGCTTAGAAGCCAACTTATTCACAGAGACAATGAGAAAAGGAACCACAAAACCAGCTTTCTCAAAAAGTTATTTTGGTGGCTCTGTTGGCAACTGAAGATGCTGCTAATGACACAGACTTCAAGAGCTTCACTAATTCTTTCACGTAAATGCTAAGGAATTAACTGGAAAGGAATGGGACTCTCAGATATGGGATGGAAACATGAAAGGTAATTTTATTTTAAAATCAAATAACAGCTCTTTTATTGGACCTTCATACAATCCTAATATTTGGGTACTGAGTCACACGTGATTATGCAACTTAAGCTGCCCATTTGGACTGAGCACTGTGTTGTGCCAAGCCACAATGGGTGAATATAGAAGCAACCTCTTATTAAGTGGATATAGTATATATGATATAGTACTTTAACAGGTTCTGAACACATAAATAAATGTCATTGGTAAGTAATTCAGGCTTTGATAATACCTACTCCTTCACTAATTTCTGTGCCTTCATGGGGAATTATTTATTATCAGTTGATTGAGGAAGAAAAATATCTCCATTCTGGTTTACAGATGGAAATGCTTGCATCAGAAAAAGTGGTCTAAAAATATATTACAACTTATTCAGGGGTGATCCTGAAGGACAGTGGTAAATAGGATTTGTTCCAGTGAACAATACTTCAGACAGTATATCTAGTATATCTGATTGTCTGCTTTGCCTGGAAGAAATGATAGCCAGAGCAACACATTTTCATGGTTCATGGGCCGTGTCAATTTTATGACTTATCAGGGACTTGAGATAAACAAGATTTGGTGATAAGGAAATATTTTTAAAATGTTATGTAGATTTATTTCTCTGAATGATCATTGTTTGTGAGCATAATTTTCCTCTGTTAGTTTTCATCAAAAAGTCTGCTGAAAATGAGTTTTCCATAACCAGATAGACAAAATGGTCCATTTTTTTGAGGTCTATCACCTTAGGACCCTATCTGTCTACAAAGTGGTCATGGTGAAAAATTTGTTATGCACAGATTCAGTAACAGGGTTCCCCACTCCTCAAGATAATTTCACTACTCATATCTAAGTATCAAAATGCTAAAATCAAAGGTTGTTGCTGAGCCCCTGATATGGTCCTTCCATAAAGACATCAATTAGACTCTTACTGAAAAATTATGCAGGGGAAAGAGGATATAGATTTTATTTCCCTCTCTGTAATGCTTCTGCAGTGACACTATTCAGTTTTAGGAAGCCATTTACAATCTTGATACCACAAACTACATTGCTTTAACCAAAGAGTACATTTCATAAGACACAAACAAACCATAGCCAAAAAAAAAAAAAAACAGTGCTCATGGATCATGGACTTCACTCATCCTATCTATCAAATTTACCATAACTATTGTCAGCAAGCTTGATATAATTATGGAATAATTTATTAAGGATTCAGTTATAGCACCTGCTGAGAAAAAAATATCCAGTGAAGTTTGGGTACTATCCTATACAATAAAGTATACTCTTCGAAACACTAACATTTATAGTGTTATTTCTTCTAGCGTAGAACACACAGGCCTGAGTCCTAAAGAATGGCATGCAGGTGATTCCTCTTTCTATATTATTTATTAACTTACAAAACTTTTGCTTTCTTTTCCCACACACTTGGGCTTTTTTGCCTATGAGTCATATCTTAAAGGCGGAAAACTTTCAAACTGGAATACAACATTGGTTTTCTTATTTTTTAGTTGAAACTGCCAATAGGCTATTAGTGTGATTGATTAAAATACCAAGTGGAAATAGGCTTCTGGTATTCAGTGGAGTGAGGGCAAACTATGAATGGAACATAAATGCTTTACTGGGCACTTTTTGGTAAGTGTTACATGCTAATAGAAAAATAGTAATCCAATAAACGCAAAATCATAAAGGACTCAGAGTCTTCAAAAATGATTTAAGCGACACCATCAAGTAGAGTATCCTTAACCAGCTGGGAAGTTAGCTGTGGGTGATGGAAAATGGTGTCGGTAAAAAATCCCCTTCATGGATCACATCCTTGTTATGGCGTTGGGGCTTGTTTAACTCAAAGAAGCTATGAGCCATGCTGTGCAGGGCCACCCAAGACCGACAGGTCAAAGTGGAGAGTTCGGACAAAATGTGGTCCACTGGAGAAGGGAATGGCAAACCATTTCAGTATTCTTGCCACGAGAATCCCATGAATGGTATAACAGTAAAAGAAAGGATGTGATAAATATCAACTACAATCTGTGTCTAGGCCTGTCTCTCTCTCTTTCTCTTTTTTCCCAATGTATCTATTACCTCTCTGCTCAAACATTTAAAGAAAATATTGCGGAAAAAAACATCAAAGTTTTGAGTGCTTCTCCCTGAACTAAGAGCTATTTTTCTTTCTTGTTTATGTGTTCCTAATTTTCCAAATTATCTACAATTCATATCTGTGCTTTCCATGTTTTAGTATATATTTCTACTGACAAAATAAGAAAAATAAGTTAAAGAGATAAATAATGTATGATTTCCCCTTTTAACCTTGTAGTTGATAATGAATTTTCCTAGTTTTCTTCAAAAGGAACAGAAAAACAGAGAAAAATATACCAATATTTGATCCTATGAGATTCTGTCTGATTTAATCCCTGCTCCTTTGTATGAAATAAATGTCAGCTAACTTCACTTTGCCAGATGTGAGGCATTTATCCATGAATGTTTGCTCCTTTGACAATATTAGCTCTGGCTTAAGTCAAATGTTACTTATAGGGGATGGGGAAGACACTGATATTTAAAGGAAAGTGAAAGTGAAAGTGAAAGTTGCTCAGTTGTGTTGGACTCTTTGCTACACTATGGACTATGCAGTCCATGGAATTCTCCAGGCCAGAATACTGGAGTGGGTAGCCTTTCCCTTCTCCAGGGGATCTTCCCAACCCAGGAATCAAACCCAGGTCTCCCGCATTGCAGGCAGATTCTTTACCAGCTGAGACACAAGGGAAGCCCAAGAATACTGGAGTGGGTAGCCTATTCCTTCTCCAGGGTATCTCCCCAACCCAGGAATTGAACAGGGGTCTCCTGCGTTACAGGTGAATTCTTTACCAACTGAGCTATCAGAGAAGCCCTCACCAATATTTAAAGCATCCTCACCTATATATGCCTCACACAGACACACACACACACACCCTACACACACACACACACACACACACTTTTCTCTGTATTTGCTCAGATAGTATCCAGCACTTGCTTTCCTGCTTCTGCTCCAAACAGGAATTTGAGGGTCTTTCTTGCAAATTATTCTGTATAGATACTACCACCTAGTTAGTGGTGATGATCATCACACTATGGTAGTGTGAACAAACACCAGATTTCCGGATTACAGAATAGGCCACTAGATTTGAAAATTTTCCCTCTCATATCTCTGTACCACTCCCACTCTACCCCCCATCTAGAAAACTTAAACAAAGTGTCCCATCGACAGATGAAGCCTCCAGAATTATTTTGATTGGTATACTTTGAAAATGATGTTGCTCCACTGTTTCCACATTTTTAGCCACCCTTATGCTGAACCCTCTCTTTCAGCACACAGTCAGTCCAAGTACATTCTAGGTGATTGACATTATTATTGGTCCTGGATAAAGCATGGCTCAGTAGGCAAGAACCCAAGCCCTCAAAGAGCTGTCTCATTCAGTCTTTTTAAAATAAAACTGCTGCTGCTGCTGCTAAGTCGCTTCAGTCGTGTCTGACTCTGTGCGACCCCAAAGATGGCAGCCCACCAGGCTCCTCTGTCCCTGGGATTCTCCAGGCAAGAACACCGGAGTGGGTTGCCATTTCCTTACTACCGGTACATCTATAGCAATAGCTTTATATTCACGCCAGTGTATTCATTATTAAATCTTGTATTGCATATTGTTCATGAATAAAATTTATTTCTCCTGTCTTCCTTGAAGATTTTTAAAGAAAATTTAAGATGGCCACTCCAAGCTGTTTTTCATGAAAAGAAAATCTACATTCATGTTGTACCTACTTTTTCCCAAGCTTCAGCATAAACTTCCAAAATTATACTTTAAGACACATAATATAAATTACATTTTCACTTGAGAAATATGTGTCCCTACATAGCTCAAGAATTCCTATCACCATAAGGAAAATTTGGATATCCATCATCTTGATTTATGCTACGACATACAGATTTAAGGTACTAGAAAGACTGAGGTTAAAATTAAAATTGAAACAGAGGCTTTGTATATGCAACAGTAGTTTGTTCACTGGTTGAACAAGTAATCAAATATGCACTTTGAGACCAGATATATCTGAGTTTGAATATTTTCTTTGTCAATTACTAGTGTTATAACCTCTGATAAGTTACTATATTTTAATTGGGACAATAGTAATTAATATAATTAATTTATATTTTAACTAGGACAATAGCATTCACCTTACAGAACTGTGAGAAGTATTAAATGAGGTTTTTATATAAAATGTTACTATCTTGTGAAAAGGAAAGAACTCAATAAACAATAGTTTCTCTCTGTTTCCATGAAAGAAGTTTAAATATTAAGGTATGGCAATTCGAGAACTTTATGGGCTCAAACCACACCCTATCACTGTGATACTTTGGTAACCTAACTTAAAACTCTTATGATTTTAGAGGTAGTGAAAGGATTGAATGAGTTTTGATATATAAAGGAGAGTGGCTGGAGTGTAGTTATGGCTATTATTATTATTTTATTTAATGTACAAAGGGAGCCCTCTCCACTAGTGGAATCTCTGTATAGCTATGTCTGTGAATCTGGTAACATATGAAGAAGAATGCAATGCATTTCCCAATCCCTTTCCTAAAGGAGACTAAGAAGCAAAACAATATTTGTACATGATCATGTGCCATTATTCAATCCTAATACTTATTCTTGCGGAACTAACTCACGAAAGAACAAAACTGCCCTGTAATTACACATGCTTGTGTACATGTGCGTGCTCAGTTGTGTCCAACTCTGTGACACCATGGACTGTAGCATGCAAGACTCCTCTGTCCATGTGATTTTCCAGGCAAGAACACTGGAGTGGGTTGCCATTTTCTACTCCAGGAGGTCTTCTCAACCCAGAGATTAAACCTGCATCTCCTGTCTCCTGCATTGGCAGGCCAATTCTTAACTGCTGAGCCACCTGGGAAATCCCTTCTGGGACAAAAAAAAAATTGCATAACCACAATCAGCAAAAACAGCCATTACCTCTTTAAGTCATCAGCACAGTACATCCTCCTCATTTTGGAATTTCCATAGTTGTGTCTAAGATTTTGATTTACTTTGCTTCAGTTCATTATTATTGATAGCTCAATTATCTCTCACTCTTATCTTTCTATCTCTTCTCTCCACTCCTTTTACTCACAAGGAGACAATTTCTCAAGAATTTCCTGAGCCTTGTTTCTTGCCTAAGAGCTATACTTTAGTCTGCTCACCTCTGAAAAGTTGTTTTCTAGCCTTTGATGAGCTATAATCTCTGATACCCTTCTTTAATAAACCCTTCAGCTAAATAAGTTTTCCAAATATCTTATTTTTATTTGAGAAATCCTTAAGGAAGTATCTTGATATTATTTTACACACCGATGAAAAAATATAAAATTATTTCTTTTCTACCCTTATTTTGAAAATGATTGCAAATACATTGTGAAAAGGTAATAAATGTGTGTGTATATTATGTATGCATATGTGTGTGAATATAATATAGTGACTATTGAGCCAATAACCCTTAAAAACATTTTTCTCTGAATTTTAAGAATGCTTGACTAGTTAAATATATTTTCTAGGTAACAAAATTTCGAGGAATGGATGGGGATGATGGAATTTGCGATGTCTTAAAAATGGCTATTGTGAACACTCATATGTATGCATGTGTGTATAGCTACACATATACATTTTTATTGTGCATTCCTTACTTCAACCTAATATCCATCCATGTCAAATTCTTGGCTGGCTATATTAGGTGGAAGGGATGAAATTGGTGACTGAAGTCTTGATCATGGAAATACAGCACTCTGAGGACTTCAGGAAAGCTTTTTACTCAGCTCCCTTCTTCAGGAGTTTACATTTTCTGTTTCATCTCTGAGATTGAGTTTAGTGACAAGCACACTTTGAAAGTTTGTGAGAAATGTCATGGGAACTGCTTAACAACATTCAGATGAGGAAATGGCATTTGAGTCCCCAGCATCAGAGCTGCCTCTTTCATATTAGAAATCTTAATCAGGTAGACTTACAGGGTAGTTGGGAAAAAGGCCATCTGTATATCTGCATCTCATTTTTGAATCAAATCTAAAGGTTAGATACCTGAATAATTTTCATTTGATTGGCATGCCTAAGGTAGTAAACTGGCTGGGTCTTTGAAACAATATGCAAAACTTATATTTTCTGTAATTGTTGTACTACATGGACCCATTTTATAAATTATATTTTGGCTACAGTCCTCTTTGTGATTTTCATCATTTTACTCAATATTAAGTAGCCAGTACATTTCAAATTATACTATTGTAGAATTTGGCATTTTATGAAACAAAAATTAAGCATTTGACTAGGATCTGTAATCAACAGCAAAGTTGCATTATAATTAATACTCTGTGCTTCAAATGGGTAACGATTTGATTGCAAATTATATGTAATTTAATTGAAATGCTGCAATAATCCTTCCACTATTAGATATTTCTAGGATTCCAAATCTACCTGAGATGCGTAATGTTATGAGCAATGCAGATATTTTCTGTTCCATTCAATAGAAAATAATTCATTCGGGAGTGTGAAATTAATAGATATGAGAAATGAATATAAAAGCAAATGACTGAATTGGAAAAGTAATAAAAATGTAATCACTGAACCTGTGAGGTAAGGTACTTTGTAATGTTAGCACTTTGAATTGTTAAACTATAAAATAATTCCATTTTGCATGATATTTTTAAATTCACACAAAAACTTGATTTAAATTTGAAATATTTGCAGTACAAAGAACCTCACCCTCTAGACAAGATGTTTAAGGTTAAATATAATAGAAACATAAATCTTCCTAAGCCTTATTAAAGGAGAAATATCTGCAGTATCTGAGTTAGATTTCTTTCAACCAAAAACTCCCATTCTGAAATGCTAGCATTCTGACACAGTGACAAATTGCTTGAACAAATGCTAAATAGTTAAATGGACAGGTGATGGATGGCCTCATAAGCCTTGCAGGGCAGCCTGTGTAAGATACTAATTGGTTCTGTGGAACTGGTTTTAGTCAATAAATTCACTTGAGAGTTTTTTTTGTGTTAGACATCCTTAAAGAATGCAGTGCTGTAGATGACAAAACACTTGCAACACATTAGGCCACCAACAAATTTATTACACCCGGTGTGCATGATATCTCTTTTCTTAAATAAGGCCTATATTCAAGCAATAAATATTCATTATTAATGCCCAATTGTGAGATCCTTTATGAGTTCTCAATTTTACTGTTTGACTTTTGAGACTACCTATTTTTCTTACTAAAAAAAATTACATAATTTTTTCTTCTAGAAAGCAACCCAAATTAGGCTTTTCAAATAATAAGTTAAGTGATATAGGTTTTTAAAAATTTTCCGATAAGAATAAAAAGATTATTTTTTCCTTTCAATACATGTAAAATATTACCAGATCCAAATTTTTAAGGGCAAGTTGATTTTCTTTTCCTCTTCTTTTAAAAATACTCATAATAAAATTATATAATATGTGTCAAATTTATTTTTCAAATTTCCAGAATCTTGTCTAGTGGATGGAAGGAAGAAAGAGAGAAGAAAGGAGGAAAGAAGTGAGAGATAAAAGGATTAATTTCCAACTGTGACCTTAGGAAGTCACTAAGAAACTAAGACTATATATTTTGGATTGAAAGATAAATACTAACAAATCAATCTGTTCATTCTTCACAACTGCTCCAGACCTTTTTTATACAATAACAGAGAAAGTGAATTACCAATTCCAGTAGTCCATTGGAGAATGAAAGTTCTTTTGAATACCAAATCATATTTCCATTTCTGAAAAATTCCAAACATCTCCAATCCCTCCTTGAAGACTGAGCTAGGACTATAAGTTGGACCATTTCCTCTACCAAAAATATCCTGTATCTAAACAAAGAAGAAATGAGATGTTCTGTAGACAATAAGCCAACAGTTTATGCAACTGGATTGCCTCAATGTAGACTAAAGTTTAAGATTTACTGTTTCCAAACTGAGGGCCTCGTTTCCTCATACATAAAACTAAAGTAAAATTAGTATTGGACTCATAAATTCATAATTAGTTTATATATAAGTCAATTACACTAGCATCCAGAACAAAATAAGAACTCAAAAATTTCAGTTATAATTATTACTACTATCATTATGTGTATTTTTTCCTATTTAACAAACTTAACTTTATAAACCTTCTGTGAAAAGAAATTTTTAACATGGAGATTTAGGATTTTTATTATTGTAATCATTATAAAATACAAAGACGGAGAAGAAAATGGCAACCCACTCCAGTATTCTTGCCTGGAGAATCCCATGGACAGAGGAATCTGCCAGGCTACACAGTCCATGGGGTCACAAAGAGTTGGACACGACTGAGTAACTAACTGCAACAAAGTACAAAGAAAAGTAAATAGGGAACAGAATATGTATTAACATATATATAATTTCAACTGAATATCTATGAAGAATTATTTTTTTGTTTTAAGGATACTTTTAGCATGCCCAATATTTTATCTGTATGCATGAGATATAGCAAAATCTATGCTAGCTAACCATGGGTTGGGAAGATCCCCTGGAGAAGGAAATGGCAACCCACTCCAGTATTCTTGCCTGGAAAATCCCATGGATGGAGGAGCCTGGTAGGTCACATGTGGTCCATATGGTCACAAAGAGTTGGACACGACTGAGCGATTTCACTTTCACTTTCATACTAGCTAAGAACAATGAGTTTCTCTAATTAGCTTAGAAATTTCTAGTAGCATGTTGAATTAACCTGGTAACACATTCCCCTGACTTGAATTAACCTGATTGCTGCTTTTATGCTGTGAGTTTTATTAGGAAATCACAGCTTTTTTTTCTGCTTTTCATGAACATCCTAAATCTAACCATAGCCATAATGCAAGTAAAAGAAAATATCCTCATTAAAATTGTCAACCTGAAATAAACAACACAAAAATGTATGAGTTAAAAATACATTTAGCTGTCTATAACATCAAATTCAAAAAGACTCAATCCTGACTTTCACTGCCTTAAACAAATAGGAGTCAACACTTCTCACATATGAAGGAATAAGAAAGTATGCATCTTGCAACATAAATTCAAAAGCTGGGAGATAGTTTCAAGATGGCAGGGTATAAGGATGTGCACTCATCTGTTCCTATACAGCACCAAAATTGCAACTAGCTGTTGAACAACATTGATAGGAGGACTGGGGAAATAGACTTCACTAGTATGATACAGTATTATTAACTAAAGTATAGATTTGGTTCAAGTTTCACAAAATTTTCTGCTGGCATCCATTATTTTTTTCATATCTTATTCAAGATTCCAGATTGTATTTAGTTGCACTGAGCAGCTTCAACTGCATGTAACAAGTTCTAATAAATTCTCTTTTCATACAAATGTATTTTTTTAATTTTCCTTCTATGGCTTCTTAGATACACCTATCATTTAAAAGCGGACATTTAATTTCTGAATGAGTGGGATCTTAAAGTATCTTTGATATTAATTTCTCATTTAAATGCTTTCTTCTCTGCAAACACCCTCTATGTTTTTTCAGTCTTTTAACTTTATTGAAACTTTCAATGGCTAAGTCAAAATCTCTCTTGGTAAATGTCATATTGCACTTGAAAATATGTGGGTTATTTTCAAATATTTTTGATATTGATTTCTAACATAATTTCACAGTGATAAGAGAACAGACTCTGTATGATCTCAATATATATAGACCATGCAATTTTGTACCTTGTTTTATGTCCCTGGATATGTTCCAGTGTCCCCTGATTTATAGTCTATGGGAACTTTAATAGAATTTATATCATGCTGTTGTGTGAAAATTGTATAAATCTTAATTATGTTGAATTGGTTCACAGTGCTTTTCAGGTCTAGTATATCCTTCTACTTTTCTGTCTATTCACTGTATTCACTTTTGAGAGTTTTATATTGAAACTCCAACTAAAAATCTTAATTTATCTACTTAAAAAATAACTGTAATATACAGTAGAACAATATGTAACTTTTTTCTGTATTTTCCAAGTCTCCTGAAAATGTTATCACACTTTCACAATTTAAAAAATAAAAAAAGAAACTGCCACAAGAGATAAATAAAGAGCTAAATTTTCTGCCTATGTATGGTGACATGTTAACTAGACTTACTGAGGTGAACATACCACTATATACATGTATTGAATCACTGTACTGTACATCTGAAGCTATGATAATGTTACATGTTAATAAAAATTCTGAAAAAAAGAGTTCAGAAATATTGGTCTCAGAATCCCCATGTTTCTCTTTTCTTTTCTGTCATAGTGACACAAAGGTTGTAGCAGCTCTAGACTTCATGTGTGGGTTTGAAAGAGGAGGATAGACATGATGACACCAGCTGCATTTATTTCTATTTTAGGAAATGCAAAATCATTCTTAAAAGTGTTCAGTAGCTCTTTCTTACATTTCATTGATCAGATCTGTGTCACATGGCCATGAAAGTGAAAGTCACTCAGTCATGTCTGACTCTTTGTGATCCCATGGACTGCACAGTCCATGGAATTCTCCAGGCCAGAATACTGGAGTGGGTAGCCTTTCCCTTCTCCAGGGGTCTTTCCAATCCCTGGATCAAACCCAGTTCCTCTGCATTGCAGGCAGATTCTTTACCAGCTGAGCCACACAGGAAGCCCATCATATGGTCATAGAACTGGGAAAAATGAATTATGTAACCTTTCCAGTCTTGAAATTGGAAGTAGCAAGAAAGAGTAGCTGGTCTACATTTGGTAAACAATAAACAATATCATCACAAAAATATTGTTCAATTAAAAAAAAAAACCTTAAGATTGATTATATTTTAAAAAGTTATTTTCCTCTTGTCAAATTGAGTTTTTTGAAAAATTAATGTCATCCTTGAAGTGAAGTCACTCAGTCATGTCCAGCTCTTTGTGACCCTATGCACAGTAGCCAACCAGGCTCCTCCATCCATGGGATTTTCCAGGCAAGAATACTGGAGTGGGTTGCCATTTCCTTCTCCAGGAGATCTTCCCCACCCAGGGATAGAACCCGGGTCTCCTGCATTGTAGGCAGACCCTTTACCGTCTGAGCCACCAGGGAAGTCATCTTTGGTCTGTAGTAAATATCAAGTTTATTTGTACTTTCGTATACTTAAAACATTTTAAAAAGGTTAGACGAAACTGAGGGTAGTTTCTTAAGCTAGAAATTAAATAGTCATGTAGACAATATCAGAAAAATCATTATTCTTATACCACAGTTAATCAATAAAACCCCTAATTTATATGTAATAGATTGAATGGAGAAATTGCATATCTGACTTGCTAGAATGAATGTATTGACAAATTGAATTGTTGTGCTTTGATGTATAAAATTGTGAATTAATCTTTTCATTATTCACAAATTTCTCAAGAAAGTCTTATATGTCTGCTATCCTTTGAAAATGTTCACAACCCTTTCTACCAGAATACTATGTAAAATCACAGAATTGTACTCTAGGGAAGTAAAAGTGCAAAAAAGTAAAGTATCATGAAGAAGGCTAAGCATTCAGATTAGAAATATTTCTTCAGTAAATGGAACTAAATGCATATGAATGCAAAAACGAGTTCGTATCATTAGTTTCTGACATATATCCATAATAAAATAATTTTGGAATTAAGACTAAGGAACTTCATTCTAGCATGAGTTGGAGATTATATGATTTGGGGTTACAACAAACGCTGTATTTGCAAGTATAGAATTTAAAATAATGAGTGACTGTGCCACAATTTATTCATTTACCCATTGATAGATGTTTGTGTTGTTTTACTGTTGTTTTTGCTATTACAAATAATGTTACTGTCAACATTCATGTACAATTGTTGGTATGAACATATGCTTTCTTTCCTCATAGGTGTATGGTCCAAGAGTGGAACAGCCAGTCGTATAGCACGTGTAGGTTTAACTTTTAAGAAACTGTCAAATAGTTTTCCAAAGTTGTGTCATTTTACATTCTCACCAGCAGGGTATGGGAGTTTCAGTTGCCCCAGAGCATTGCCAACTCTTGTCTCAATCAGTGTTTTTCATTTTACCCATCCCTGTAAGTGTTAGGTTGTCTATCATTGAAGTTTCACTTACACTTTCATAACAATTAATGACACTGAGCATGTATTCATGTATTTTTTGCTGCTGTTACTCTTCTCTGTTGAAGTGCCTTTTCAAATTCTCTGTTCATTTAAAACTTTTTAAAAATTCTGAGTTTTGAGAGTTTGCTTATTATGGATACAAAATTATTATGGATACAAAAATATGCTTAGTAAGTATTTTCTCTCAGTCTTTGGCTTGTCTTTTTATTTACTTTCAAAAAGTATCATTTTGTATCTTCAGGAAGTCATTTCATCAATATTTTCCTATAATGAATTTTGTGGTGCTGTACCTTAAGAATCTTGACATAAACCAAGGTTGAAAAATGTATTCCTGGGCTTTCCTGGTGGCTTAGTTGTAAAGAATCCACCTGCCAATGCAGGACACAAAGTTTTGATCCCTGGTCCAGGAAGATTCCACATGATACAGAGCAGCTAACTCCATGTGCCACAACTACTGAGCCTGGGCTCTAAAGCCCGGGAGCCACAGCTAATGAGTCCATGTGCCACATCTACTGAAGTCTGCATGTCCTAGGACCTGTGCTCCAGAGCAAGAGAAGCCACTGCAATGAGAAGACTGTGCACTGCAACTAGAGAACAGTCCCTGCTTACTGCGATGAAAGAAAAGCCCATGCAGCAAGGAAGACCCTGCACAGCCAAAACTAAATAAATAAGCAACAATTTGAAAATGTACTCCTATGTTTTATTTTAGAATGTTTATAATATTAGGTTTAACATTTACATGTATGATTAATTACAAGATACAAGTTGAAGTTAATTTGTATTAACTCTTTTTTTAAATCAGATTTCCAATTGTTCCAGTATCATTTGTTGAAAATAGTTACCTTTTCCTACTGAATTCCGTTAGTGTTTTCAGAAATAAATTGTTCTTGGGAATGGCTACCCACTCCAGTATTCTGGCATGTCGTGGGAAAGGCTACCCACTCCAGTATTCTGGCCTGGAGAATTCCATGGACTATGCAGTCCATGGGATCACAAAGAGTCAGACTTGACTGAGCGACTTTCACTTTCACTTTTATTTTATTGCACTTTGCAGATACTGTGTGACAGCTCTATGTCAAGGAAGTTTATTGTCTATTGGCACCATTTTTTCCAACAGCATTTTCTCATTTCCTGCCTCTTTTTTAGTAATTCTTCTAGTATTTCAAGCTTTTCATTATTATCATATTTGTCATAGCGATCTATGATTTGTGATATTTGATGTTAGTATTGCAATTATTTGAGGTGGCACAAATCACTTCCATATAAGATGGCAAACTTAATCAACAAATGCGTGTGTTTTGACTGACCAGCTATTCCTCTGTCTCTCTCCCTCTCCTCTGGTCTCCCAATTTCCTGAGACCCAACATTATTGCGATCAGTCTATTACTAACCCTACAATGGTCTCTAAGTATTTAAGCCACATCTCTCACTTCAAGTTAAAAGTTAGAAATTATTAAACTTGGTGAGGAAGAATTGTTGAAAACCAAGATGGGCTGAAAGTTAGGCCTCTTGTGCCAAACAGTTAGCCAAGTTGTGAATGCAAAGGAAAAGTTTTAGAAGGAAATTAAAGTACTACTCCAGTGAACATACAAATGGTAAGAAGTAGAACAGCCTCATTGCTGATATGAAGGAAGTTTTAGTTGTCTGACTAGGACATTATCCGGCTACAACATTCTCTTAAGCAAAAGCCTAATCCAGAGCAAGACCCTAACTCTTTAATCTGATGAAGGCTGAGGGAGGTGATGAAGCTGCAGGAGAAAAGTTTGAAGCTAGCAGAGGTTGGTTCATGAGGTTTAAGGAAAGTTGCCATCTCCAAAACATAAAAGTACAAGGTAAAGGAGCCAGTGCTGATGGAGAAGCTGCAGCAAGTTATCCAGAAGATCAAGTGAAGATCATTAAAGAAGGTAGCTACACTAAAAAACAGATTTTCAATACAGATGAAACAGCCTTTTTGGGAAGAAAATGCCATCTAAGACTTTCATAACTAGAGAGGAGAAGTCAGTCTCCAGCTTCAAAGCTTTAAAAGATAGGTTGACTTTCATGTTAGGGATTAGTACAGCTGGTGACTATAAGTTGAAGCCAGTCCTTATTTACCATTCTAAAAATCCTAGAGTCCCTAGGATGATGCTAAATTAACTCTGCTTGTGTTCTATAAATAGAACAAGCCTGAATGACAATACATCAGTTTGCAATATCATGTACTGAATGTTTTAAGCTTACTCACTTTTTTTTTTTTTTTTAATTTTTAAACTTTACATAATTGTATTAGTTTTGCCAAATATCAAAATGAATCCACCACAGGTATACATGTGTTCCCCATCCTGAACCCTCCTCCCTCCTCCCTCCCCATACCATCCCTCTGGGTCGTCCCAGTGCGCTAGCCCCAAGCATCCAGTATCGTGCATCGAACCTGGACTGGCAACTCGTTTCTTACACGATATTTTACATGTTTCAATGTCATTCTCCCAAATCTTCCCACCCTCTCCCTCTCCCACAGAGTCCATAAGACTGTTCTATACATCAGTGTCTCTTTTTGTCTCGCATAACGGGTTATTGTTACCATCTTTCTAAATTCCATATATATGCGTTATTATACTGTATTGGTGTTTTTCCTTCTGGCTTACTTCACTCTGTATAATAGGCTCCAGTTTCATCCACCTCATTAGGACTGATTCAAATGTATTCTTGTTAATGGCTGAGTAATACTCCATTGTGTATATGTACCATAGCTTTCTTATCCATTCATCTGCTGATGGACATCTAGGTTGCTTGCATGTCCTGGCTATTATGAACAGTGCTGAGATGAACATTGGAGTACACGTGTCTCTTTCCCTTCTGGTTTCCTCAGTGTGTATGCCCAGCAGTGGGATTGCTGGATCATAAGGCAAACTATTTCCAGTTTTTTAAGGAATCTCCACACTGTTCTCTATAGTGGCTGTACTAGTTTGCATTCCCACCAACAGTGTAAGAGGGTTCCCTTTTCTCCACACCCTCTCCAGCATTTATTGTTTGTAGACTTTTGGATCACAGCCATTCTGACTGGTGTAAAATGGTACCTCTGTTCAAAAAAAGAAAATTTCCTTCCAAAATACTACTGTTCATTGACATTGCACCTGGTCAATCAAGAACTCTGATGGAGAGGCACAATGAGGTTAATGTTATTTTCATGCCTGATAACACAACATCCATATTCTCATGCCATTAAAGGCATTTATGATTCATGGGGAAAGGTGAAAATATCAATATTAATGGGATTTTGGAAGAAGCTGATCCCAACCCTCATAGATGACTTTGAGGGGTTCAAGATTAAAGTGGAGGAAGGAATTGATGATATGGTAGAAACAGCAAGACAACTGGAATCAGAAGTGGACATTAAAGATGAGACTGAATTATTGTAATCTCATGATAAAACTTAAATGGATGAAGAGTTGCTTCTCATGAATATGCAAAGAAAGTGGTTTCTTGAGGTGGAATTTATTACTGATGAAGATGCTATGAAGTTGTTGAAATGACAGCAAAGTATTTAGAATATTACGTAAGCTTAATTTATGTAATAAATCAAGCAGCAAGTTTGAGAGGATTGACTTGATTTTGAAAGAAGTCCTACTGTAAGTAAACTCTCTCAAATAGCCTATTACACTACAGAGAAATTGTTCATGAAAAGAAGAGATAGATCTGCCACATTAAGTATCTATGTGACAAACTTCTATGCTATCTTATTTTAATAAATAGCTATCTGCAACCTTTGGCAACCACCACCCTAATTAGTCACAGTCATCAACACTGAGGCAAGATCTTCCACCAGCAAAATAATTATGACTCAATAAAGACTCAAATGATGGTTAGCATTTTGACCAATAAAGGATGTTTAAACTAAGTATATTATTTTTAGATATAATAGTATTCCACCTTTATTGCACTACAGTATAAACACAACTTTTATATGCACTGGGAAGCCAAACAAATTTTGTGACTCACTTTATTACAATCTTTACTTTATTGAAGTGGTCCAGAAACAAACCCACAGTATCTCTGAGGTATGCCTGTATACAGATCTATCACTAGGTTCTCTATTCTGTTATTTGATCTATTTGACTATAGTTAAGCCAAAACCCACATCTTTTTTTAATAGTGTTGCTGCTTTATTCCAGCTCTCCAATTTTTTCAAAATTATTGGAGCTATTCAAGATCCTTAGTATTTCCATATGAATTTTAAAACAAAAGTATAGATTTCTACAAAAAATTCTGCTATGATTTTTATTAGGATTGTGTTGAATCTATAGATATAATCTAGAGACACATTTTGGAGAAAAAAAAAATTATCATCATACTGAGTGCTCTGAACTAGAAACGTGATAAAATCTTACTATTTTATTGGGTCTTCTTTAAATTGTGTTAGCTATGTTTGTAATTTTAAATGTATAAACTTTACACATGTTTTGCTATATTTATTCTAAAGTAATCATATTTCTGGGCTTTCTAGGTGGTTCAGCAGTAGAGAATCTACCGGCAATGCAGGAGCCACAGGAGACAAAGGTTTGATCCTTGGGTCAGGAAGATCCTATGGAGGAGGGCATGGTGACTCACTCCAGTATTCTTGCCTGGAGAATCCCATGGACAGAGGAGCCTGGAGGGCTACAATCCATGGGGCTGGAAAGAGTTGGACACAACTGAAATGACTTAACACACATGCAGAATCATATTTCTCTTCTATTAAAAATGTTGCTTTCAAATGAAATTAAATCATGACTACAATCATGATGTCTTATCTTGCAACTTGGCTAAACTTGCTTATTCTAGTAGCTTTTCCTAAATTTGCATGTCACTTATTTTATGCCTTATTTCATGGATTAGAATCTTCAGTACAATGTTGAATAGGGGTGCTGAGAAGAGTCGTCCTCTTCTCATTCTCAATTTTAGGGGCAAAGAATTTCATATTTTAACATTAAGCAGGATGTTTAACATTATTGGTGCATGTACGTGCTAAGTCGCTTTAGTCATGCCCGAATCTTTGTGACCCTATGGAGTGTAGCCCATCAGGCTCCTCTGTCCATGGGTTTCTCCAGACAAGAATACTTGAGTGGGTTGCCAGGCCCTCCTCCAGGGGATCTTCCTAACTCAGGAATCCAACCTGCCTTTCTTATGTCTCCTGTATTGGCAGGCAGTTTCTTTACCACCAGCACCATCTGGGAAACACAACATTATTCATAGGTGCCCATTATCAGAGAAAAGACATTCTCTTTCATGTTCTCTTTCAGGATTTTTAATTTATTTATTTTTTACTTTAAATAAAAGTGGATGTTTAAAAGTCTCACCTGGTCATAAAGTTTTATTCTATTTATATACTGTTGGATTGAATTAGCTAGAATTTTCTTTACAAGTTTCTTTAGAAGTTTTGCATCTATGTTTATAACAGTTACAGATAAATTATACTTCTCTAAACTTACAAACTTTGATCCCCAAAACAGTCTTTTAAGAGAATTAGGCTACAAGCTCTTAAAGCCACAGACTAGAAGAAAATAATTTCAAGTTAGATATTGGATAAGGGACTTATATCCAGATTATAAAATGAACTCTCAGAACACATTAGAATGAAAAAAAAATGACCCGCTAAAGAGTTTGGCAGAAAATCTGAACAGACATCTTATTTAAGAAGATGTAGTGGTTGCAAATAATTATATGAAGAGAATTGAGAATCTTTTATAATTACTAATTGGGAAATGCCAAATAAAATATAATGAGATACCATTACACATCTCTTACAATAGAGAGAATTTTAGAAATTTACCAAGCCAAGTACTGGCAACTATGTGGAGTGAATGAAGCTCTCATGCACAGCTAGCGGGAATGTAAGATGCAGTTCTGGAATACGGTGTGGCAGTTTCTTGAAGAATTAATAACATAACCACCGAATGACCCAGCTATTCTCCTGCTAGCCATTTACCCTAAAGGAAAGAAAGTATATGTCCATGCAGAGATTTGTATCTGTGTATCTATTCAGCATATTTACTCAGAGTAACCTCAAACTCAAAACAATCCAAAAATCCATCAACAGCTGAATATATAAACAAATATGGCATATCCATACAAAGGAATGTTACCGGGTAACACAATAATAAGCTATTAAAAAAACAGCGTGAGTAAATCTCAAAATAATTATGCTGAATGAAAGAAGACATAAAGAATATATTTTTATGATTATTTATTTAAATTTTAGAAAATGCAATTCTCTCACTATAACATATAGTGAGAGAAAATGGGTCAGAGTAGCCCATGGTGGGGAGGAGGAGCTTGAGAAAGGGATTACCAAGGAGCATGAGGAATCTTTCGGGGGTAATAGATATGTTCACTATCATGATTGTCATAATGGTTTCAAGGATGTATAACATATATGTATTCCAACATATCAAATTTGTATATTAAAATTATGAGTTTATTATACATCAGGTATACCATCAGATCAGATCAGATCAGTCACTCAGTCATGTCTGACTCTTTGCAACCCCATGAATCGCAGCATGCCAGGCCTCCCTGTCCATCACCAACTCCCAGAGCTCACTCAGACTCATGTCCATCCAGTCAGTGATGCCATCCAGCCATCTCATCCTCTGTCGTCCCCTTCTCCTCCTGCCCCCAATCCCTCCCAGCATCAGAGTCTTTTCCAATGAGTCAACTCTTTGCATGAGGTGGCCAAAGTACTTGAGTTTCTGCTTTAGCATCATTCCTTCCAAAGAAGATCTCCTTCAGAATGGACTGGTTGGATCTCCTTGCAGTCCAAGGGACTCTCAAGAGTCTTCTCCAACACCACAGTTCAAAAGCATCAATTCTTTGGCACTTAGCCTTCTTCATAATAAACTGTAAAAAGCAAAATTAAACCAGAAGATTACAGGGCATAAATTTTCCAGTTTCATAAATACTAGTAACCCAAAGAATAAACTTTTAATTATATGTAAAAACATAGTGAGAACAGATACACTATAGACATGAAAGGTCAGATGCAGTAAACTCAACTTCAAATTTGGTGAAGCCATTACAAACAGGCACTTTCATTACTAGTCATCCAATTATTGTTTCAGTTTTATTTTGCCAAGTAGTTTAATAGTGATCTTTTTTTAAAATTATTTCTTCCTCCTCATTTTATATAATGATAATATTTTCCCAGTTGTCTGCTGTATACCGCTACATTTTTATTTGATCATTATTTCATATATATGGAGAATGATAGGGTCAATGACATTTTGACTGCTTTGCTCCACATATTTGTTCCTTGGTGTTTCATCCTTGCCCTCTTCCCCTGCTCTCTCCATACACACAAAAACAAAAGAGAGAGATTTCTAATCAGAATTTTCATATTGTAGGATATAGTATTTTGTTTTACTATTTTGTGTGGCTACTGATTATTAAGCATCAAAACCAATATTTGGATGTGCAATTACATTCCTGGCTCTACTGAGTAGACAGTAAACTTTACAGTGACAGGAGCACGGTTAATTATCTTTGTACTGTTTTGCTTGGTACAAATACTGGCACACAGTAGGCATTGTTAAGTATTTATTAAATGAATAAGTAGAAAGAATTTTAGCATTCAGACTTTATTTTTCTGGGCTCCAAAATCACTACAGATGGTGACTGCAGCCATGAAATTAAAAGATGCTTACTCCTTGGAAGGAAAGTTATGACCAACCTAGATAGCATATTCAAAAGCAGAGACATTACTTTGCCAACAAAGGTTCATCTAGTCAAGGCTATGGTTTTTCCTGTGGTCATGTATGGATGTGAGAGTTGGACTGTGAAGAAAGCCAAGTGCCGAAGAATTGATGCTTTTGAACTGTGGTGTTGGAGAAGACTCTTGAGAGTCCCTTGGACTGCAAGGAGATCCAAACCAGTCCATTCGGAAGGAGATCAGCCCTGGGATTTCTTTGGAAGGAATGATGCTAAAGCTGAAACTCCAGTACTTTGGCCACCTCATGAGAAGAGTTGACTCATTGGAAAAGACTCTGATGCTGGGAGGGGTTGGGTGTAAGAGGAGAAGGGGACGACAGAGGATGAGATGGCTAGATGGCATCACTGACTCGATAGACGTGAGTCTGAGTGAACTCCGGGAGTTGGTGATGGACAGGGAGGCCTGGCGTGCTGCGATTCATGGGGTCACAAAGAGTTGGACACGACTGAGCAACTGATCTGATCTGATCTGATCTGATCTGATTGGAAAGAAGATAATAGAACTGATATTTCCACATCGCTGCTGTCTACATTAGTAGAAGAGGAGTCACAGAATAAGCATTACGCCAAGGTAAACAGAAAATAGTAAAGTGTTCATATTCACGTGCCTTTTAAATGCTATTTGAGGATTTGGACAGAAACAAATTCTTTCCTACTGATCTAGCATCTCCATTGAGTACACTGTAGGAAATTTTACAGGCATTGTTACTGATCCATGTACTCGTTCTATAAGATAGATATTATTTCTATCTTAGCCTTTAGGAAAATGGATCTTGGAGAGGTAAAATGAGTAGACCAAATATGGATCTTTTGAACACACGTTCTTTCTATTTTGTATTTAAATTAAAATGTAAAATGATAAAGCTTATATCATGTACATTTACTAAGTGACCAGGTAATTTGCAGCATAAGACATTTTCTGGTTTCACACTTTGGACAAATTAATTTTTTCAAATATAATTACATTCTGGTTACAGCCCAGAATTTATGGGAGCAAAACATTGCCCTCTGGAAAGTTTCTTTCATTATTGGTTCACTCTTTGACATCAGATATTTGTTAGCACTTCTTGGAACTAAAATTCCATACCTCAAAGCAAAGTACAGCAGGTGCTGTCCCATTGATCTGAAAAACCTCCCTGTGCAAATACAGTACTTCCCAGGTATGGTAAGGTGGCTTGAGTGAGAATTCCTAATTCCTTGATGCATCTTGCCAAAAATCTATTAATCCTGGCTGCCTCCCTTCTTGCAGCTCCTCAACTGCAGGCCCATATCCAGAGCATTTTTCTCCTGGCAATTGACTGGTATGATACTATGCTTGAATATTAAAGAACTAACTAATCTTAAATAAATGAGCATCATATTCTTTTCAAGTAATCATGCTAGACTCAAAGGTAAGAATATTGCCTTTTACTTCAAAACCATGTATAGAACATATAGTTTTATAAAAATACATTCACAGCTAAACAGTTTTATGCATGTTAAAGATGTATAGGATTGAAATTTTAGATGGTGAATTACATTAATGTGACTCAGAATTGAAAATAATAAATGTCAATAAGAGCAATCTATTTTCATAAAAAGTATCTTGAATTTAAAATTCACTAGAATAGGATTATTTTTCAGTTAAATATCCATATAATTTGATTTGATGTCAAAGTAAAAGCACACTGCTGACTTATGTGTATGTGTTTTATATAAATAGGAGCATTATCCTGCAATTTAGCCACTAAAGACATACAGTAAATTGAATTGATTTGTAGTTGAGTTTTCAGATTTGCTTCTTTTGTTTCAATGCTGTGACCAAATTGAGGACATATTACAGGAGATAAAAGCTAAGCTGTTAAAGAAGACGAGTTGGATTTGTAGCCAACTGAGAGCCCATAGTAATGCTATGTACTTTCCTGCATTTAATCAGACTTTGTGGCTCCACAATACAGGCCCCAGGTCTCTCAGGAACTATCTATAATGAATATTTTATTTTATTAATACTAAGAATTGTGGCCAAACACCAAACTGAACAAACAACTGTTATGTGATTTCCAATATAATACTCTATATTTATGTGTCACAAAATCCAAAGGTAGACTTATCTAGAATATTGAGCTATAAAGTTTAAGTACTGAATTAAATATAGCCAAGAGACAGACATTGTCTAAATTATAAAATAATCTTGTAGAATCATTTGCTTTAGTTTTTGTTATTTTTACAAACTTTTTTCTGTATTCTGAACATAATTTTAAAACTCACACACTCTAACATGTACCACAATCTGTCCATGCTCAATGCTAGCAGCTAATTGATGTTTCTTTTACAGTGACATATAATGCATTATTTCTAATTAGCTTTTGTAAAATGGGAAGAGGAAGTTTCAATAATGTTATTGTTTACATCATATTATAAAGTCTTTTTCCCTTATTAATTCATAACTGTTTCACTCTTATACTCTTTTATTTAATAATCGAGGTAGACATATATGCTGTTGCTGCTGCTGCTAAGTTGCTTCAGTCATGTCCAACTCTGTGCGACCCCAGAGACGGCAGCCCACCAGGCTCCCCCGTCCCTGGGATTCTCCAGGGAAGAACACTGGAGTGGGTTGCCATTTCCTTCTCCAATGCATGAAAGTGAAAAGTGAAAGTGAAGTCACTCAGTCGCGTCCGACTCCTAGTGACCCCATGGACTGCAGCCTACCAGACTCCTCCGCCCATGGGACTTTCCAGGCAAGAGTACTGGACATATATAATGAAACCCAAATAAGTTAAAGGATCCTGAAAAACTATAATTTTATACAAAAATGTAACAGATAAAGTTGGGCAGCATTCAATAGCTAGCCTTTATCCATGGGGAGCAAAGTTTATAGGTTTTTCTTGACATTAAGTTTACACTGGACATTAACCAGACTCTTCAATTAACGTTAAGCTTTGCTAGGGATATGTATGAAAATTATCTAGAATTTACCATTCTTTTTCCTTCCCACAAACCTCTATGCCTTTTCAGTAATAATTCCTGTTAATTAAGAAAAATCACAGTATGCTTACATTCATGTCAGTAATTTTCAAAGAAATTTTAAGTGAACAAAAAATGAACGTAAATAGCTAAAAATGATGGCTTTTAAAATGATGAAGGTGGAAAACTTAAAAATCTAATACTGTTACTACATTCATGGTAACTTACTTTTTCTTTTTTTCCTGATCATAAATGCTTAAAGAAAAGACAAATTTTTGTGGCTTTTTTTTCACTTTGCTTAATTTTAGCTTTCTACTTTTTATTAAAAGCCACCTGCAAAATTATAGTTTATATACAAAAATATTCTCTAAAAGGTAACAAATGACAAATTTCATATTTTCAAAGGATATAAATATATTTGTACATTTCTTTCCTACTACAGAGTGGAAAAGTCATGCCAAAATCCAAGAAATTGTCCATACAGTCTTCATCTTTGTTTTCTAGCTAACATGTTTAGGGTGTTATAAAAGGAATTACATAAAATGGAGGGAGTAATAAGACAATAAATGGTGATGAAATGCTTTGGAAGAAAAAGTCGATCTAGAGATATTTTTTTCTGTGCTGGTCATATCTAATTCTTGTTCTTAATTATCCATCAGATTTACTAAGTTCTGTGTACATCATGCTACATCAGAAATCTAAAAGAAATAAAATTAGTTTCTGTCATGGTCATTTTTATTTAACATTTCACTCTTTATAACTGGAGTGTCTCTTGAGAATGCCAAGCTGAGTTTACTCAGGAATATTTCTTAAGAAATATTACTGATGTCAATACAGAAATTTCAAACACTGTGATGCTAGTCTAAATATCTCAAAGTCAAGATGAGTAGATAAAGTGTATTTCCCCTCTAGACCATGTGTTCTTTGAAGACAACTGTATCTCAATCCCCTTGAGCCCTCTAGCTTAGATCTGAGTATACAGAATGTGCCAGGGACTAATGTTTGTTATATTGACTTCAAACCGCAGCTTGAGAAATGAAGTAGTAGGTAGCAAAGAGTGAATGACAAGCAGATTGCAGTGTAAAAGGGTGTGTGTGTGTTGTGTGTGTGTGTGTGCGCGTGCACACATGCTCAGGTGTGTCTTACTCTTTGCAACCCCATGGACTATAGCCTGCCAGGCTCCTCTGCCCATGGAATTTTCCAGGCAATAATACTGGAGTGGGTTTCCATTTCCTTCTCCAGGTGATCTTCCCGATCCATGGATCAAACCCTCATCCTTGTGTCTCCTACATTGGCAGGTGGAGTCTACCACTAGTGTCACCTGGGAATCCTGTAAAGGCTTGAGGCAGGGCTAATAAAACCAAAAAGCTGGAATGATATGAAGAAACTGGCACTGCAGAAAGGTATGAATGCATAAAATTCTTGGAATTCAGATAGTATCCTTGCTACTAGGCAATGATGGGATGTTTCAGTAAAAACTTCTGATTCTGCTTTTGTCTATGCAGTAATTACTAATAAGACTATGATTTCTCTACATTTTCATCACCATACATCCCCATCATAGTCAAGTCAGTCATACAGCTGATCTCATAACCCAACATATTTTCTTCCCATCCATCTCTCTCTCTTAAAGAAGCTAGCAGCTTGTTCCCATCCTCCAGCCCCTTTTACAAATGGGTATGCAGTAGAGTTTGTGTATAAGCCTCAGAGAGAAAAGGGAATAGAGGTCCTGTGAAATGATTTGAATTTCTCCATGATTTGGTTTAAGCAAAACCCACTATTATCAAGGAAGCCAAAGTGATCTCTTAAGAGATACGGAGTAGCCCTGAGTCAACAAGAGTCCAAAATGCAGTACTTGGGTGATTTTCAAAAATGACAGAATGATCTCAGTTCATTTCTAAGGCAAATGATTCAACATCACAGTAATCCAAGTCTATGCTCCAACCACGAATGCTGAAGAAGCTGAAGTTGAGTGATTCTCTGAAGATATTCAAGACCTTCTAGTGTTAGTGATCAATCATGTCCAGTTCTTTGTGACCCCATGAACTGTAGCCCACCAGGATCACTTGTCCATGGAATCCTCTAGGCAGGAATATTGAAGTGGGTTTACATTCCCTTCTCCAGAGGATCTTCCAGACCCAGGGATTGACCCAGGTCACCTGCATTGCAGGCAGATTCTTTACCATCTGAGCCACTAGGGGAGACCCTCTAGAACTAACAGCAAAAAATAGATGTCCTTATCATCATAGAGGATTGGAATGTAATAGTAGGAAGGCAAAGAGATACTTGGAGTAGCAGGCAAGTTTGGCCTTGGAGTACAAAATGAAAGAGGGCAAAGGCTAACAAGAGTTTTGCCAAGGGAACACACTGGCCATAGCAAATACTCTATTCCAACAACACAAGAGAAAATTCTACACTTGGACATCACCAAATGATCAATACCAAAATCAGACTGATGATACTCTTTGAAGCTGATGATGGAGAAGCTCTATATAGTCAGCAAAAACAAGACCTAGAGCTGACTGTGGCTCAGATCATCAGCTCCTTATGGCAAAATCCAGGCTTAAATTGAAAAAAGTAGGGAAAACCACTAGATCATTCAGGTATGACCTAAATCAAATCCCTTATGATTAAAAAGTAAAGATGACAAATAGATTCAATGGATTAGATCTGGTAGACAGAGTACCTGAAGAATTATGGACAGAGGTTTGTAATATTTGGAGGTGGTAACCAAAACCATAGCAAAGTAAGAGAAATGCAAGAAGTCAAAATGGTTGTCTGAGGAGGCCTTACAAATAACTGAGAAAAGAAGAGAAGCAAAAGGCAAGAGAGAAAGGGAAATATATACCTATCTGAATATAGAGTTCCAGAGAATAGCAAGGAGAGATAAGAAAGCCTTCTTAAGTGAACAATGCAAAGAAATAGAGGAAAACAAGAGAATGGGAAAACAAGGGATATCGTCAAGAAAATTAGAGATGCAAAGATGGGCACAATAAAGAACAGAAACTTCAAGCTTAACAGAAACAAAAGAGATTAAGAAGCAGTGGCTAGAATACACAGAACTCTCTCTCTCCTCTATATATATATATATATATATATTTTTTTTTTTTTAAATAGGTCTTAACTACCCAAATAACAACAGTAAAGTGATCACTCACCTAGAGCCAGATATACTGGAGTGAGAAGTCAAGTGGGCCTTAAGAAGCATTACTATGAACAGTTAGTGGATGTGATGAAATTGTAGCTGAGCTATTTAAAATTCTGAAACATGATGCTGTTAAAGCACTGCACTTAATATGCCAGTAAATTTGGGAAATTCAGCAGTGGCCACAGGACTAGAAAAGGTCAGTTTTCATTCTAATCCCAAAGAAAGGCAGTGCTGAAGAATGTTGAAACTATCATATGATTGCACTCATTTCACACACTAGCAAAGCAATGCTCAAATACCTTTCAAACTGGGTTTCAGCAGTATGTACAAACTGGATTTAGAAAAGGCAGAAGAACCAGAGATCAAATTGGCAAAATCTGTTGGGTCATAAAAAAACAAGGTAATTCCAAAAAAACCTTCTGCTTCATTGAGCATGCTAAAGTGTTTGACTCTGTGGATCACAACAAACTGTGGAAAATTCTTAAAAGATAGGAATACTAGACCACCTTACCTGTCTCTTGAGAAAACTGTATGCAGAACAAGAAGCAGCAGTTGAACCAGACATGGAACAATGAACTTATTCAAAGTTGAGAAAGGAGTATATCAAGGCTATATATTGTCACCCTGCTTATTTAACTTATATGCAGAGTACATCATGTGAAATGCCAAGCTGGATGAGTCACAAGCTGGAATCAAGATAGCCTGGAGAAATGTCAGCAACCTCAGATATGCAGATGATACCACTATAATGACAGGAGTGAAGAGGAACTAAAAACAGTCTCTTGATGAGGGTGAAAAAGGAAAATTAAAAAAAAAACTGGCTCAAAATGCAACATTCAAAAAACAAAGATCTTGGCATCCAGTCCTATCACTTCATGGCAAATAGATGGGAAAAAAAGAAGAAATTGTGACAGATTTTATTTTGGGAGGGGGGCTCCAAAATCACTGCAGACAGTGACTGCAGCCATGAAATTAAAAGATACTTGCTCCTTGTAAGAAATGCTATGAGAAACCTAGACAGCCTATTAAAAAGTACAGACATCACTTTGCTGACAAAGGTCCATCTAGTTAAAGCTATGGTTTTTCCTGTAGTTATGTATCAGATCAGTCACTCAGTCATGTCTGACTCTTTGCGACCCCATAATTCGCAGCACACCAGGCCACCCTGTCCATCACCAACTCCCGGAGTTCACTCAGACTCACATCCATCGAGTCAGTGATGCCATCCAGCCATCTCATCCTCTGTCGTCCCCTTCTCCTCCTGCCCCCAATCCCTCCCAGCATCAGAGTCCTTTCCAATGAGTCAACTCTTCACATGAAGTGGCCAAAGTACTGGAGTTACACCTTTAGCATCATTCCTTCCAAAGAAATCCCAGGGCTGATCTCCTTCAGAATGGACTGGTTGGATCTCCTCGCAGTCAAAGGGACTCTCAAGAGTCTTCTCCATCACCACAGTTCAAAAGCATCAATTCTTCAGCGCTCAGCTTTATTCACAGTCCAATTCTCACATCCATACATGACCACAGGAAAAACCATAGACTTGACTAGACAGACCTTTGCTGGCAAAGTAATGTCTCTACTTTTGAATATGCTATCTAGGTTGGTCATAACTTTCCTTCCAAGGAGTAAGCGTCTTTTCATTTCATGGCTGCAGTCACCATCTGCAGTGATTTTGGAGCCCCAAAAATAAAGTCTGACACTGTTTCCACTGTTTCTCCATCTATTTCCCATGAAGTGATGGGACCAGATGCCATGATCTTCATTTTCTGAATGTTGAGCTTTAAGACAACTTTTCACTCTCCGCTTTCACTTTCATCAAGAGGCTTTTAGTTCTTTTTCATTTTCTGCCATAAGGGTGGTGTCATCTGCATATCTGAGGTTATTGATATTTCTCCCAGCAATCTTGATTCCAGCTTGTGTTTCTTCCGGTCCAGCGTTTCTCATGATGTACTCTGCATAGAAGTTAAATAAGTAGGGTGACAATATACAGCCTTGACATACTCCTTTTCCTATTTGGAACTAGTCTGTTGTTCCATGTCCAGTTCTAACTGTTGCTTCCTGACCTGCATACAGATTTCTCAAGAGGCAGATCAGGTGGTCTGGTATTCCCATCTCTTTCAGAATTTTCCACAATTTATTGTGATCCACACAGTCAAAGGCTTTGGCATAGTCAATAAAGCAGAAATAGATGTTTTTCTGGAACTCTCTTGCTTTTTCCATGATCCAATGGATGTCGGCAATTTGATCTCTGGTTCCTCTGCCTTTTCTAAAACCAGCTTCAACATCAGGAAGTTCATGGTTCACATATTGCTGAAGCCTGGCTTGGAGAATTTTGAGCATTACTTTACTAGCGTGTGAGATGAGTGCAATTGTGCAGTAGTTTGAGCATTCTTTGGCATTGCCTTTCTTTGGGGTTGGAAAGAAAACTGACCTTTTCCAGTCCAGTGGCCACTGCTGAGTTTTCCAAATTTGCTGGCATATTGAGTGCATCACTTTCACAGTATCATCTTTCAGGATTTGGAATAGCTCAACTGGAATTCTATCACTTCCACTAGCTTTGTTCGTAGTGATGCTTTCTAAGGCCCACTTGACTTCACATTCCAGGATGTCTGGCTCTAGGTCAGTGATCACATCATCGTGATTATTTGGGTCATGTAGATAATTTTTGTGCAGTTCTTCTGTGTATTCTTGCCATCTCTTCTTAATATCTTCTGCTTCCGTTAGGTCCATACCATTTCTGTCCTTTATCGAGCCCATCTTTGCATGAAATGTTCCTTTGGTATCTCTGATTTTCTTGAAGAGATCTCTAGTCTTTTCCATTCTGTTGTTTTCCTCTATTTCTTTGCATTGATGGCTGAGGAAGGCTTTCTTATCTCTCCTTGCTATTCTTTGGATCTCTGCATTCAGATGTTTATATCTTTTCTTTTCTCCTTTGCTTTTTGCTTCTCTTTTTTTCACAGCTATTTGTAAGGCCTCCCCAGACAGCCATTTTGCTTTTTTGCATTTCTTTTCCATGGGAATGGTCTTGATCCCTGACTCCTGTACAATGTCATGAACCTCATTCCATAGTTCATCAGGCACTCTATCTATCAGATCTAGGCCCTTAAATCTATTTCTCACTTCCACTGTGTAATCATAAGGGATTTGATTTAGGTCATACCTGAATGGTCTAGTGGTTTTCCCTACTTTCTTCAATTTAAGTCTGAATTTGGCAATAAGGAGTTCATGGTCTGAGCCACAGTCAGCTCCTGGTCTTGTTTTTGCTGACTGTATAGAGCCTCTCCATCTTTGGCTGCAAAGAATATAATCAATCTGATTTCGGTGTTGACCATCTGGTGATGTCCATGTATAGAGTCTTCTCTTGTGTTGTTGGAAGAGAGTGTTTGTTATGATCAGTGCATTTTCTTGGCAAAACTCTATTAGTCTTTGCCCTGCTTCATTCTTTATTCCAAGGCCAAATTTGCCTTTTACTCCAGGTGTTTCTTGACTTCCTACTTTTGCATTCCAGTCCCCTATAATGAAAAGAACATCTTTTTTGGGTGTTAGTTCTAAAAGGTCTCATAGGTCTTCATAGAACCGTTCAACTTCAGCTTCTTCAGTGTTACTGGTTGGGGCATAGACTTGGATTACTGTGATATTGAATGGTTTGCCTTGGAAATGAAAAGAGATCATTCTGTCATTTTTGAGATTGCATCCAAGTACTGCATTTCGGACTCTTTGTTGACCATGATGGCCACTCCATTTCTTCTGATGGATTCCTGCCTGCCGTAGTAGATATAATGGTCATATGAGTTAAATTCACCCATTCTAGTCTATTTCAGTTTGCTGATTCCTAGAATGTCGACATTCACTCTTTCCATCTCTTGTTTGAGCACTTCCAATTTGCCTTGATTCATGGTCCTGACATTCCAGGTTCCTATGCAATATTGCTCTTTATAGCATCGGACTTTGCTTCTATCACCAGTCACATCAACAGCTGGGTATTCTTTTTGCTTTTTTCCATCCCTTCATTCTTTCTGAAGTTATTTCTCCACTGATCTCTGGTAGCATATTGGGCACCTACTGACCTGGGGAATTTCTCTTTCAGTATCCTATCATTTTGCCTTTTCATACTGTTCATGGGGTTCTCAAGGCAAGAATACTGAAGTGGTTTGCCATTCCCTTCTCCAGTGGGCCACATAGATGTGAGATTTGGACCATATAAAGAAGGCTATTGATGCTTTCAAATCATTGTTCTGGGGAAGACACTTGAGAGTCCCTTGGACAGCAAGGAGATCAAATCAATCAATCCTAAAAGAAATCAACCCTGATCATTCACTGGAAGAAGTGATGCTGAAGCTGAAGCTCCAATACTTTGGCCACCCCATGTGAAGAGCTGACTCATTGGAAAAGGCTCTGATGCTGGGAAATGCTGAGGGCAAGAGAAAGAAGGGGTTACAGATGATGAGATAGTTGGGTGGCATCACTGACTCCATGGACATGAGTTTGAGCAAACTCCAGGAAATAGTGAAGAACAGGGAAGCCTGGCACACTGCAGTTGATGGGGTTGCAAAGAGTCAGGCATGTCTTAGTGACTGAACAATAATTTATATATAAATATATATTAATATGTATATATTAACATACTATATATTAATATGTATATATTAATACACATTGATGTGCTGAACATTAGGATCTTGTTTCTGCATTCTATATATAATAGTTTGCAAATTTTCTTTGTGCATGGAATGATTTGTGGTTATTGCTAAAATTGTAGAACAAACTTTATTACCAATTGCTGATTTTATATCAAGAAACCTTGCTAATCTGTTTTATAAGTTCTAGTAATTGTGGTTCTATGGGACTGTCTATATGGGCAATCTTTTAATATGCAAATAAAGACATTTAGTTTTCTTCCTTCCAAACTTTACATTCTTTCTTTTTTTCCCTTTACTGTGCCTTTTACAACCTTCAGGACAATACTGAGTAGAAGTGGTGTTGCTAGGTATCCATTTTCAGTTTTTATTTTTAATAGGCAATGTTTCTCATACTTCTTTGAAAATAAATGTGCTGAGATACATTTGAACAATTTACCCAGAGGAATTCCCACCTATTACTATTAGTTTGCTAAAAAGATTTTTTAAAGTTCTAGGTTATTGTTGAGTTTTGTTGATGTCTCTTTCATTATCAAATACTTATATAATTTTTCCTTTTTTAAAAAAATTGGATAAGTGTGTGATGCAGCTTGTCTCTTCATTTATATATACACACATGCATTTATATGCTTGTAAGCATGCATATTTCTGCATTGGCTTTATAACATTTTGTTTATAATTTTTGCATCTATATTTACAGGTGATGTTAGTCAGTCATTTGCATTTCTTCTTGTATCTATGCACACCTTTGAAATTACCTTTACTATCCATATAAAGGTGATTTGAGGACTTGTATTCTCTGAACAAGTTTAAATAATTCAGAGATTATATGTTTAATTAATAGTGGCGATATTTGACCCGTAATGAAGATAAGAGAAGAAAAAAATATATATGAATACTATAGCCTAAATCCAGAAATTCATCAGCCTTCATCTTCTAACCAAGGAAATATGTTCTTAATGTTACCAGCAGTTTATGTTTATAGGTGTTTGAATTTTAGTTAAACTCAAAATGAAAACTGTGCTTTGTGGAAAATTAGTGTACTTAGTTGAATGCCTGAAGAAAATTGTATTTAGAACATCCTGAGCTGAAAGAGACTGTTGTTCACACAGGGAGGTATATTGAGGAAATGAAGAAATCAGGTACTTTATATAGGACACTTTGCACGTTTGTACTTTTGTGAATTCTTATTACTTTAAATGCCAAGTGGAGTTTTGAGGCCTCTGGAGTTGGTTTTTATTAGTTTCACATCTAAATAAACACTGGGAAGAAGAACCCATGTAGTATACTCCTAATTTAGTGTGGCCTAGTTCAGTGCTGTCATCCTTGGAGTCAACTCACTAAAATGTTTTAAAGAGGCATTCCGGATAGCCAATTCCAGCCAGATACTTATAGCATTCCCATCCATATCAGGCCCTTAATGTCTCCTGTTAACCTCTGGGACTCTCGAATTGAAGACTTTCTCAGTTTATGCACACACCATGGGAAGTGGTCCTTGGCAAATGGAAAGTGGAGCTCAAATACCCCCAGCCTCCTGGATCCTTTAGATTGAAGTTGGAGCAACACTGAAATACTTTCTACTCTGTCTTCCAAAGTTCCCCAAGAAGACTGGCCACAATTTTCCATAGCATTAACCTGTTCAATATCATACCTTTATTTTTTGGAGGGTGGGGAATGTGTAATAACTTCTTTGTTTTTCCAGCTTCCCATTTTGCATTTCTTTGAATTATTTGCCAAAACAAACTATCAGTTCAGTTCAGTTCAGTTCAGTCGCTCAGTCGTGTACGACTCTTTTTGACCCCATGAATCGCAGCACACCAGGCCTCCCTGTCCATCACCAACTCCCAGAGTTCACTCAAACTCATGTCCATCGAGTCAGTGATGCCATCCAGCCATCTCATCCTCTGTCGTCCCCTTCTCCTCCTGCCCCCAATCCCTCCCAGCATCAGAGTCCTTTCCAATGAGTCAGCTCTTCGCATGAGGTGGCCAAAGTACTGGAGTTTCAGCTTTAGCATCATTCCTTCCAAAGAAGTCCCAGGGCTGATCTCCTTCAGAATGGACTGGTTGGATCTCCTTGCACTCCAAGGGACTCTCAAGAGTCTTCTCCAACACCACAGTTCAAAAGCATCAGTTCTTCAGTGCTCAGCTTTCTTCTATATTCTCCCATTATTAATGTATCCTCCTACAACTATTACTCTGTAGCTTCTTTTATGTATAATATTCAATATTCAAATTACTACTGAACTCCAAGGCTGACTACATAAATTCTGTGGCTCAGTACAAACTGAAAATTCAGAGTCTTTTGTTCAAAAGGCTAAAAAAAAAAAAAAAAAAAAGTGCCTTTAAAGTTACTAAAATATAAAACCTTTTCCTTTATTCCTGCCAACCCTCTTCCAACCTGTTATGGTGCTTTTTATCTGCAAATTAATTTTGCAGAATGCAGACTTTCCGAGGTACCAGAGAGCATCACCCTGTGATTCTGTAAGTTTAGCTCATAGCCACAGGCTGCTGGATTCCTCTTCTCCCCACTCACCGACATGCTGTACCCCAGCTGGTGTGGAGAAGTCAGTCCCCCTTTCTCATGAACTGGCTGTCCAACCCGCAGTAGATGGGCAGTCCCCAAGGAATTGTAATCTCTGCACCAAGACCCTCTGGCTGCCTGGATTTGGGGTTGGCTAGAAGCTTGCTCCCAACAAATTACCCATTAAACATACTCTGGTATTGCAAGCCCCAGGTAGGGATGGGCACAGCCGTACTCAGCTCAGAGATGCCCTGAGGTATGCAGCGAAACTTGGCTCACCTTAAACCTATGCCTAGTCCCCTACCAGGAGTGGAAGGCAGTAGCAATGGCTGGAGGGATGTAGGGAAAGGAAGGTCAGACAAGGCCTGGGACACCAGGGGGCAGGAGGTGGTAGGTGTCACTGGGTAGGGGGTAGTGAGGAGGAAGAGGCTAGAAGGGACCCAGGTGCTAGAAGATAGTGGAATAGGAGGTAATGAACCCTTCCTGGGATGGCAGGAATTAGTAGAAAGTGAGACAGTATTTGAATTGAGACTTCAGGCTACTGGCACACTTTCTATTGCCCCATAGACAATATGTGGACTTTTGCAGACTTCATTCACAAAATACAAATTCAAAAATAAAATTGTTATGAATTTAAAGATGGTAGCGGGAGAGTATTCTATGCCCCAAGCACAAACCCTTCGAGCAGGAGGCTCTGTGCTGACTGACTGGTCTCACATCCATGGCATCAACTATGGTGAGACAAATTCTAGACCTCACTCTCCCAGCAAACTGTATTCCAATCTTTCAATCCTGTCACACTGTTCACATCTATCACCTTGCAAATCCTTTACCCTGACCCTTCTGCATTTTCCACTTCCCAGTGGCCTTTAAAGAAAAGATGGACATGGTATTTAGTTTAAATTACTTACTTCCAAATCACTGTCATATCACTTTACTTCTTCTCAAGTGCACAAAACTTTCTTGTAACACTGTGTTCCCTTTCTACCTCTATTTATCAACAAATGTAAAAAGGATATTCACCCACTGCCTCAGTGGATATGGGCATCTAATTTATAATTTCTTTCTCAATACACTTCCTGACATTATCCTTAATGCCTTTAGTGTGTCCAATAACATCACTATAACGCTAAATTTCTTTAATTATGTTTCCGATGACTACCTTCTCAGTCCACGGCCACGTTTCTGAGGCTAATCATTAGAACAATACTCTCACAATCATTCCTATTCTCTTGACCTTGAGTGGTCACTACCACATGGGGCACTGCAGACACGGTGGTGGTTCTCTGGGTGCTGACTCATCATTCAGAGGACCCCGTGTGAGCCATCATTGGTTGCACCTACAAGATCAGGTGAGCAGGGTTACTTCTGAGAGCAGTCAATGAGACTGAAAATCCAGGGAGACTTTTACAAGATGGACTTTCATCTGAGTCTTCGAGATAATTCCTCTATAGACAAGATCAGATTCTAGGGGAATTCATAACTTTATAAAAAGTCACAATTTATAACCCTCATTTTTACCACTAAATAAGGTTGGAGATAAATGGGAAACTATGCTAGCTGGCTGGACTTACTACAGGTTAGTGTCATCCAACCTAATCTGTATTTTCATTAATATTTGGCAATACTTCTTCTCATCTATAAGAGATTCTTAAAGACAGGAAAAGAGATTCTTTTCACTTCCAGGTTTTTCCAACCTTTCCTGCTATCACTTCAAACCTCTTATCTCTCAATTTGCCTGGCTAACTGCTTTTGGAATGATTTCAACCAATAGCCCCACAGAATCTCTAGTAACATTCATGTGCTAGTCACAGCAGCCACCATTCTGCACTGACTGCTTTTTCCATGCCTTCCAATCACTCAGTGGAGTGAATCTTTATGATAACAGTTAGTAGTATTTATTAAATACACAAGTTTCCTTAATTCAATTATTTCCCTTCTGATTACCAAAAAGATTACCTCCAGCTTTATTAAGGAAATGAGCAGGTAACCAAAGGTGACCTAGCTTTGTCCTGCAATTTCAAATCTTTATATTTCTTTAGCTGCCTTCTCTTTCTCTTTTAGATTAACTATTCTACAATGTGGACTTCCCAGATGGTGCAACCGTAAAGAACCCACCTGCCAATGCAGGAGACCTAAGAGATGACGGTTTGATTCCTGGGTTGGGAAGATCCCCTGGAGGAGGGAATGGCAACCCACTCCAGTATTCTTGGCTGGAGAAGAGGAGGAGCCTGGTGGGCTACAGCCCAGGAAGCTGCAAAGAATCAGACAGCTGCAAAGACTGAGCGACTGATCACACACACACACACACACACACACACACACACACTACAGTGTCCTATCACTTGTGACAGCAAGTAACCTCTAACTTAGCCCTGTAAGAAAGATTACAAAGACCGTATATAGCATGTGACAATTAGTTTCTGTTATAGCAAATTGACCTCCCCATAGGTCAGCAATATCAATTTCAGAGTGTAATCTTGGTTATCACTCCACGGTTGAGTGAACTAAAACTAAAAGTACAGTTTTGTTTTGTTTTGTTTTTGCAATGTGATTTGAATATTTTTTATTGGCTATCATAAATTATAAACCAAACTGTATGTTATTAAGCAGAGAACTAAAGTTCATTCCATGTATTAGAAGAAATAAATTTAAAAGAATTCTATAATATTAATAAATATTGAATGATATACCTTTAGTATAAAGATTTCTAGTACATTATTGTAGGCATCTCTTATGTCACAGTACCTAGATCTTACGGCTATATTTTTTTATTCCAGTTTTACTTACCAGAAATTATTAATTAATGCCTGAGTATATTCATTACTATAGTTACTGCAATGTTATAATAGGATGCTCTTTATAGGATTCTCTTTATACTTTAAATGGAATATTATCTAAAATTTTTTCCTACTTGCTTTTATTCATATTCTCTATTATCGGGCAACACAGATAGACAAGGTATATAAAACTATTTTGATCATCAAAGGTGTAGTGCAAACGCATGTTAAAATTTTTCTCTTTTATCTCCTACATTTCCTGCAGTGAATGCTAAAGGTGATAAAGTGAGAGAGAAAGAAACTTGATAATAATAGGAACTCAGGAAACAGAGAAGTTCACGCTCTTCCACCTTCAGGTTGTAGCAGTTTTAGCTTGAATTGTTAATTGTTCTTACAGCTTAACTCCTTAGAGCTAGAAAAGAAAAATAAAAAAGTAACATTTCTATGGAAAATAATTATCATTGAGTTTATAAAGCAAGCAGGATTTTCATTTCAAAAAGTTTTTTAATCAATTTTTGTTCATGAAAATAAATGCAAATACCCCTTTTTCTAGATTTCCAAGGTGGCTCAACAGTAAGGAATCTGCCTGCAATGCCAGAGATATGGGTTCAAATCCTGGGTCAGGAAGATCCCCTGGAGAAGGAAATGGAAACCCACTCCAGTATTCTTGCCTGGGAAATCCCATAGAAAGAGAAGCCTGGTGGTCTAGAGTCCATGGTATCACAAAGAGTCAGATACAACTTTGTGACTAAACAACAACACCTCCTTCTGCCAAACTAGTAGTCTGAGGAATATTCGGAAGCAATTTTAATATTTTTCCTTAGAGATATTAGAGAAATGTAAGTAATGTGCATGTCTCTCACCCAAAATTATTTCCATGCAAACTGGAAATATAAATAACTTTTCTAGCGTAAAGAGCTTTTTCAATCTTAGAAATGAAGTATAAAAAGCTTAAAAATTTCTTTGAATAGGAAATAAATTTCTTTAAACAACAGCTTTGATTTTATCCATCATCACATAACCATTTCATTCTCATCAAAAGAACCAACCACTTTCTAGTTCTAATTTGTTCCTTCACATCTGACTTCCTTCCCGCTTCAAAAGATAGCAGTTAGGACCACTGGAGCCCTGCTCTCCCTTCTCTCTACCAGGAAGGCAGAAACTGGCCTAGAGTCTTTACAGTCAGCTTCACAAACGCCATAGTCAAGGCTCTTCCAGATGGCCAACTGAAGTGGTTTTAGGAAAGACTGGGAAGAAAACTCAAGGGCAGTACTGAAAATTACATAATGGAAGTCTAGAATTTTAGCATACACATTTTCATATTTAGCACCTTTTGAAAGGAAATGTTTATAACAGGACTGTTTTATATTTAAATCTGTATTATCATTAGTTGCCTTGTCTGGCTCCAATTCTCTGAGGGTACTGTATAAATAGTAGTGATACAAAAGCCCCAGCATCTTTTGCAAAAGTGAATGTACTTTGGTATACAAAATGCAGTTGCAACTGGCCCTTTCTTACTAGAATTCTCACTGTGCCTATTTTTAATGTGTCCTTGCCTTGTGACTTGTACAATAAAAAGTAGAAGGAAATAACTTCTCTAAACACAAAGTCCATGATATTTGCTCATTTTTACCTTTGAATATTTGAAACATAATAGCTGCAAAGCCTTTGACTGTGTGGATCACAATAAACTGTGGAAAATTCTGAAAGAGATGGGAATACCAGACCACCTGACCTGCCTCTTGAGACACCTGTATGCAGGTCAGGAAGCAACAAAACTGGACATGGAACAACAGACTGGTTCCAAATAGGAAAAGGAGTACGTCAAGGTTATATATTGTCACCCTGCTTATTTAAATTATATGCAGAGTATATCATGAGAAACACTGGGCTGGAAGAAGCACAAGATGGAATCAAGATTGCCTGGAGAAATATCAATAACCTCAGATATGCAGATGATACCACCCTTATGGCACAAAGTGAAAAAGAACTAAAGAGCCTCTTGATGAAAGTGAAAGTGGAGAGTGAAAAAGTTGGCTTAAAGCTCAACATTCAGAAAACTAAGATCATGGCATCTGGTCCCATCACTTCATGGGAAATAGATGGGGAAACAGTGGAAACAGTGTCAGACTATTTTTTCGGGCTCCAAAATCACTGCAGATGGTGACTGCAGCCATGAAATTAAAAGATGCTTACTCCTTGGAAGTAACGTTATGACCAACCTAGACAGCATATTCAAAAGCAGAGACATTACTTTGCCAACAAAGGTCCGTCTAGTCAAGTCTATGGTTTTTCCAGTGGTCATGTATGGATTTGAGAGTTGGACTATAAAGAAAGCTGAACATCGAAGAATTGATGCTTTTGAACTGTGGTGTTGGAGAAGACTCTTGAGAGTCCCTTGGTCTGCAAGGAGATCCAACCAGTCCTTCCTAAAGATCAGTCCTGGGTGTTCTTTGGAAGGACTGATGCTGAAGCTGAAACTCCAATACTTTGGCCACTTGATGAGAAGAGCTGTCTGATTGGAAAAGACCCTGATGCTGGGAAAGATTGAGGGCAGGAGAAGAAGGGGATGACAGAGGATGAGATGGTTGGATGGCATCACCAACTCAATGGACATGAGTTTGGGTAAACTCCGGGATCTTGTGATGGACAGGGAGGCCTGGAGTGCTGCAGTTCATGGGGTCACAAAGAATCAGACACGAATGAGTGACAGAATTGAACTGAACTGAAATGAAATGAAAATTTGTTAAATTAAAAGGACCATTGTGCCCTGATATTGGTCTGTGACTTCTTGTCACTGTATTTTAGGTAAATAGGTTTAAAAACAAACTTCTCATATTCTTTATCTTGTTCTTTTTATTATTACTACTATTATTTATATTTTTCTACCTCAAAGTAATATAATGCATTGCTCACTTTCAATTTTATATATCTTACCAGAGCCATTTATTTTTTTGCTTAATTTAAAAATACTTATTAAGAATCTGCTAAACAAAATGCTTGGGGAACATAGCCTAGCCCTCAAACAGCTTACAGTCTAGAGGAGAAGATATGAATTAAACCATGACCTAATTTATTTTAACCATAATAAATTTTATGAAGAAATAGCTCAGATACAATGATGCCATTAAATGGGAGAAAAGCACCTTGGTTTTATTATATTCTTATTAAGTAGTTGCTGACTTAGTGGGCAACATTTGTCATTGTTTTGATTTCTTATATTTTGAGCTTCAAATTTCCAATTTAAGTGCTGCTTATGTCTGTTTCTATAAGACTTTGTAAACAGACTGTTTTAAAAACACTGAACAAAAGAGACTTTTTTCAATGATGCCATCCACAGTAAAGTGAGGCACTTAAGGCAGACATTTTATTTTTATATGGTTTAATATGTATGTTTATTTTCTATTGTTCAAAGTTCTATCTAACAAATATAAATAAAAAATGCCCTTTATGTGATATAGTAATTTATAATAAAGTAATATATAGTTGATCTTCCTCTTCTAGCACAAAGCTTCTAAAACCCTTGGGATTTCCTAAGTGATCAAAGAGGAAAAAAAATTTTGTTATGTTAATGAGGTGACTCTTGGAATGACCCCAGTAATTAAAATCATTAATTATGCATCTTACTTGAAAACTAAAACCTACTCTTATCATAGCATAGATGCTAAGATTTCTCTATAGTTAGAATACGTGCAGAAAACAAAATCTGATCTTTCCCTAATTACCAACAAACTATAATGAGAGAGACAATTCCTAGGCAGGTTGATAAGAAATCCAGTGGGTCCCCACAGAGAAGTTCAGTTCAGTTCAGTCACTCAGTATTGTCTGACTCTTTTGACCCCATGGACTGCAGCACGCCAGGCCTCCCTGTCCATCACCAACTCCCAGAGTTCACCCAACTCAAGTGCATAGAGTCAGTGATGGCATCCAGCTATCTCATCTTCTGTCATCCTTTTCTCCTCCTTCCCCCAATCCCTCCCAGCATCAGGGTCTTTTCTAATGAGGTGGCCAAAGTATTGGAGTTTTAGCCTCAGCTTCAGTCCTTCCAGTGAACACCCAGGACTGGTCTCCTTTAGGATGGACTGGTTAGATCTCTTTGCAGTCCAAGGGACTCTCAACAGTCTTCTCCAGCACCACAGTTCAAAAGCATCAATTCTTTGGCGCTCAGCTTTCTTCACAGTCCAACTCTCACATCCATACATGACCACTGGAAAAACCATAGCCTTGACTAGCCAGACCTTTGTTGGCAAAGTAATGTCTCTGCTTTTGAATATGCTGTCTAGGTTGGTCATATTTTTCCTTCCAAGGAGTAAGTGTCTTTTAATTTCATGGCTGCAATCACCATCTGAAGTGATTTTGGAGCCCAAAAAATTACGTCTGACACTGTTTCCACTCTTTCCCCATCTATTTCCCAAGAACTGATGGGACCAGATGCCATGATCTCAGTTTTCTTAATGTTGACGTTTAAGCCAAATTTTTCACTCTCCTCTTTCAATTTCATCAAGAGCCTTTTTAGTTCGTCTTCCCTTTCTGCCATAAGGGTGGTGTCATCTGCATATCTGAGGCTATTGATATTTCTTCCAGCAATATTGATTCCAACTTATGCTTCTTCCAGCCCAGTGTTTCTCATGATGTACTCTGCATATAAGTTAAATAAGCAGGGTGACAATATACAGCCTTGACATACTCTTTTTCCTATTTGGAACAAGTCTGTTGTTCCATGTCCAGTTCTAACTGTTGCTTCCTGACCTGAATACAGATTTCTCAAGAGGCAGGTAAGGTGGTCTGGTATTGCAATCTCTTTCAGAATTTTCCACAGTTTATTGTGATCCACACAGTCAAAGGCTTTGGCATAGTCAATAAAGCAGAAGTAGTTGTTTTCTGGAACTCTTGCTTTCTCAGTGATCCAATGGATGTTGGCAATTTGATCTCTGGTTACTCTGCCTTGTCTAAAACCAGCTTGAACATCTGGAAGTTCACAGTTCATGTATTGCTGAAGCCTGGCTTGGAGAATTTTGAGCATTACTTTACTAGCGTGTGAGATGAGTACAATTGTGCGGTAGTTTGAGCATTCTTTGGCATTGCATTTCTTTGGGATTGGAATGAAAACTGACCTTTTCCAGTCCCGTGGCCACTGCTGAGTTTTCCAAATTTGCTGGCGTATTGAGTGCAGCACTTTCACAGCATCATCTTTCAGGATTTGAAATAGCTCAACTGGAATTCCATCACCTCCACTAGCTTTGTTCGTAGTGATGCTTTCTAAGGCCCACTTGACTTCACATTCCAGGATGTCTGGCTCTAGGTGAGTGATCATACCATCGTGATTAACTGGGTCCTGAAGATCTTTTTTGTACAGTTCTTCTGTGTATTCTTGCCACATATTCTTCTTAATATCTTCTGCTTCTGTTAGGTCCATACCATTTCTGTCCTTTATCGAGCCCATCTTTGCATGAAATGTTTTAATTTTCTTGAAGAGATCACTAGTCTTTACCATTCTGTTGTTTTCCTCTCTTTCTTTGCATTGATCGCTGAGGAAGGCTTCCTTATCTCTCCTTGCTATTCTTTGGAACTCTGCATTCAGGTGCTTATATCTTTCTTTTTCTCCTTTGCTTTTTCCTTCTTTTCTTTTGACAGCTATTTGTAAGGCCTCCCCAGACAGCCATTTTGCTTTTTTGCATTTCTTTTCCATGGGGATGGTCTTGATCCCTCTCTCCTGTACAATGTCACGAACCTCAGTCCATAGTTCATCAGGCACTCTATCTATCAGGTCTAGTCGCTTAGATCTATTTCTCACTTCCACTGTATAATCATAAGGGATTTGATTTAGGTCATACCTGAATGGTCTACTGGTTTTCCCCACTTTCTTCAATTTAAGTTTGAATTTGGCAATAAGGAGCTCATGATCTGAGCCACAGTTAGCTCCCAGTATTGTTTTTGCTGACTGTATAGAGCTTCTCCATCATTAGCTGCAAAGAATATAATCAATGTGATTTCGGTGTTGACTATCTGGTGATGTCCTTGTGTAGAGTCTTCTCTTGTGTTGTTGGAAGAGGGTGTTTACTATGACCAGTGCATTCTCTTGGCAAAACTCTATTAGCCTTTGCCCTGCTTCATTCTTTATTCCAAGGCCAAATTTGCCTTTTACTCCAGGTGTTTCTTGACTTCCTACTTTTGCATTCCAATCCCCTATAGTGAAAAGGACATCTTTTTTTGGTGTTAGTCCTGAAAGGTCTTGTAGGTCTTCATAGAAGAGTTCAATTTCAGCTTCTTCTGTGAACATCGACATTCTAGGAATCAGCGAACTGAAATGGACTGGAATGGGTGAGTTTAACTCAGATGACCATTATATCTACTACTGTGGGCAGGAATCCCTTAGAAGAAATGGAGTAGCCATCATGATCAACAAAAGAGTCCCCAAGGAGAAAGGGGTCTGGAATTCTCATGGAAGAGGAAAGGACAAAGGTGGTTTGTGTTTTTCTTTTCCCCCTCTACATTCCTTAGTCTTAGTTACATAAAAGGTTTTTATCTTTAAGCCTCAAAGTGATGATTACACAACAAACAACTCTTTTTAAACTCTGTACTAAGGATTATATAGCAATAATGTATCCTGCTTGAGGACTGTTTCTGGGAAAAACCTTCTGGCTAATCTTGTTATCTTAAAATGTAAATGATGGGAGTGTGTCTAGAAGATCTTTACAACCTCCAGACATTCTTTTGATTCATTGTAATAACTAATTAAAAATGTATATAACTCCATTGCTAACCCTAGTGAGGGGGTACTCTTTCTGCCCCCTTCTGAAGTCTATGGCAGAAGCTTTCTCTATCTCTTTTATACTTTAATAAAACTTTATTACACAAAAGCTGTGAGTGATGAAGCCTCATCTCTGGCCCCAGGTTGAATTCTTCTCCTTTGGAAGCCAATTATCCTGGCTTCATTCCTGATTTAGCAACAACATTTCATATAAGATGTTCCCTTATAGAAGGTCAAGCTCTTGACTGATATGCAACTTGGTGTCTGGCATGGTTTCCCCAAATCTTTCTCTCTACTCTTTACCAAAGTTGTTGCCCCAGGTTCTTACCCTTGCCCGGTGGAAACTATGCTTCAACTGCAGAACCAAACCTCAAAAGGATGGAATTGTTAGGTAGGTAGAATAGAGAAAAGGAGTCCAAAATGGCGGTGGCTAAAAGACAAGGAAGGTCAAAGGAAGGTCAGAGGACCAGAGTGAAGACTTCAGGCAGAACAAACAGCACTCCGGGCTAACCCCAATTTGCATAGGGCAGGCCCAGGTGGAGGAAAACATATAAAAGGAGGAGCCAAAGAGCTTTCTCACTGACTCTCTCTCCCGCGTGCGTGGGCTCACACGCGCGTGCTCTCTCTCTCTCTCTCTCTCTCTCTCTCTCTCTCCTGCTATCTTCTAAATAAAATAGAGCTGTAACACTGATTTGCCTAAGAGCTATAACACAGTTTGTCCAAGACCCGAGAGCTGTGACGCGCTGAGGGCTTTAATGTCCGTTGCTCCAAATCTTTGTTGTGAGGGGACACAGAACCGAGGAACCTACACTCGCGTGACATCTATGGTGCCGTGACTCGGGTTTAACCTGGCTGAAACAACCTCCACGCGGAAGAGGCCAAGCATAGCAAGAGCCCAACTCAGCAAAGCTCCTGCGCTAGAAACGGAAGGCGAAGAAACCCAACGCAGGGGAAGGCTCATCGTGCTGGAAACCGGGACAGCGAAAAACGAACTCAGAAAGCTCAGGCGGCCCAGTCTCAGATTCCAGAAGACCTCCAGTTAAGGTAAGATGTCCTCGCTCCTATGGCTAGAGGTACCTTTACAATCTCTCGTTTCTTGTTTCCTCGAACCTCCTGTGAATAGGCGGGCAGCAGGGGACATAATTGAGGGACTCTGGAGAGGCTACTACTCAGCATGTCCCAAAGGCGCTGTCTGCTGAGCCGCAGTAGCTGTTACCCAAGCCAGTGGGTACTCTTCTGTCCTTTTTCTTCTCTGTGCCACTGATCAGACCAATGAAACTGTGAGCACCGGTCAGATATTTAGCAAATTTTCCGGCGGGCTATGAAGGGGATTCCTTGGCACGTTTTTCCCACTGCTTTTTCCTCCTGTCCTTCAGCTCTCTCCCGGGACTCAAGCCCAGCCAAAACTAATGAAACTCAGGCTCTGATGTCTCATTGCAAAAATTCACTGAGAGAAAAAGCGATAAGAAGTGGATTTGTTAGGATCCAGAGAGAAGCCACTCTTCAGGGTGTGAACCATTGCTGAGGGCAAGGGCTGGGGCCATGGTATTAGGCCTGGCTAGGTTTTGTGAGGGTGTGGAATTCATATGCTAATGAGTGAGAGGATCATCCCAGCCATTGGGGAGCCACCAACTCCTCCCTCTTTTGCCTTGGAGCTGTCCTGCCACCTCTGGGTGTGTCTGTTGGCTTATAGATTGGGGATTAAGGTTTACTTGAATCATCTTGGACCCAATTGATTTTAATTGGTTTACATTATACCCTTGTGCTATGTTATTCTTTCAAAGGTTGTGCTCTGCCCCTTTCCCTCCTGTTTCATGCTCTTTTCCTGAGCCCCATCCAGACCCACAAGGTCGCCTCTATAATCTTCTGGAGAGACAACCAGAAAATAGCTGGCCTTGGGAGGGAAATACTCTATAATATCCAACCTCCTAATCCTACCCAATACTGGTCACACTGGAGATCTTGGGGACACCCAAACTCCAGTCTGGGGGATCCCAGAGGGTCATCACGCCTTGACCTGCCTAGGGGTTGGTCTTCGAAAGGTTGTCACGCCTCAACCTGTTCAGGGATCCTCTAGTCCCAGGGGTCCCAGGAGGCTGTCATGCCTCGATCTGCCTGGGGATCTGCTCCTTGACCCGGGGACGCCTGGCTCTCAGGTTGCAACAGTTCTGGGTAGGATAAGCTTTAGAAAGACTCACCCTTAAGTAATTCCACTCATGAAAACAAAAAGGCCTATTACTTGTGGGACTGTGCCCAGTCTCAGCAATAACTCAGGAGCCCAATGAGAACCCTATTGACTTTCTGGAGAGGCTAAAAGAGGCACTCCAAAAGTTTACCAATCTGGACTTAGACTCTTACAAGGGACGGGTGATTTTAAAGGACAAATTCCTGTACCAATGTGCATCAGATATCAGAATTAACTTATAGCAGCTACAACAGCAGAACCCTGCTGTCTCTTTAGATGAGATGGTCCAGACAGCCATCAATACCTTTTATAATGGAGAACAGGAGAAGGAGGCCAAGGCGCAGGAGAAGGAGAGAAAGAAAGAGACAAGGCATGCCCAGATGCTGGCCACCCTCCAGAGAAGCCCTATGGCAAATCCTGAGTCCTTGAAGGACAAGGCACGAGACAAATGCCTGATCTGTAAACAGGCGGGGCATTGGGCCAAAGAGTGTCCAAACGTCACAAGTCTCTTAGATCAGCTTGCCACAAATGCCATCAACTGGGACATTGGGTGGCACTCTGCCCTTGGGACCCAAGAGCCTCAAGGTCAAGTGCCAAGCCTACCCTCATGATGGTTCAAGAGGACTGAAGTGGCCCGTTCCAGCCAGCCCGCCTGTCACAGATAACCATCACGGGGCTGGAGCCAAGGGTGAGACTGGATGTGGCAGGTAGGTTCAAGAATTTCTTAGTTGACACAGGGGCTACCTACTCTGACTTGATCTCCTACTCCAGAGCCTTCTCCTCCAAAACCTGTACCATTTTGGGTGCTACAGGAAAAGCAACTACTAAAAGATTGACCCGAGCACTTCTTTGTTGCTGGGATGGACAAATATTTTCCCACCAGTTTCTGGTGGTCCCCGAGTGTCCTACCCCCTTATTGGGAAGAGATATACTCACTAAACTGGGGACCACCCTTGTGATGGGAAGTTTTTCAGCCTCTAGAGCTCTACAGCTCCTGGTTACTACTGAATAACCCATTACAGCTTCAATAGAGAGGGACCAAAAACTATGGGAAGACAAAATTAACCCTCAGGTGTGGGATCAGGGGATTCCTGGACGAGCCCACCAAGCTGAAGCAGTCATCATTGTCCTCCAAGATCCCACTCGGTTTCCTAACCGGAAACAATACCCTCTCAAAAGAGAGGCTCAAGAGGGACTACAGCCTTTAATAAATAAATTCCTTGCTTGTGGGCCATTGGTCCCGACCAGTTTGCCATGTAACACCCCAATCCTCTCAGTAAAGAAAAAAGACAGAACCTGGTGAATGGTTCAAGATCTCCAGATCATAAATGAAGCTGTAGTACCCCTCCATCTCACAGTACACAATCCCTATGTCATCTTGGGAGAAATCCCACCCAGTGCCAAGTGGTTTACTGTCTTGGATCTCAAAGATGCATTTTTTTGCATACCACTGGCTAAAGAATCCCAACACCTTTTTGCCTTTGACTGGGAAGCTCCAGGAGAAAAACACCAACAGATGACTTGGACAGTATTACCTCAGGGGTTCAGAGATAGCCCCCACCTGTTTGGAAAGGCCCTTAGCCAGGACCTCCTAGATCTGGACCTGGGACCTAATGGGAAAATATTACAATATGTAGATGACCTACTAATCTGCTCTCCAGATGAAAAAAGTGCCCAACAACATGCAATTCAGGTTCTAAACTTCTTGGCAGAAAGGGCATATAAAGTCTCCTGTTCTAAGGCACAGATGGTTGAGACACAGGTCACTTACCTGAGAGTTCAGATTACACGCGGGTCCAGGAGGCTGTCCTCTGATCGGGTACAAGAAATCCTCCAGTTGCCCTCCTGCATGACTCGAAAACAATTATGAGCTTTCCTGGGGCTAACTGGTTATTGTAGAATCTGGATGCCCAACTATGGTTTAATTGCCAAGCCCTTATATGAGAGCTTAAAGGGAGGAGATGATTCAATCCCACTGATGTGGGGAACTCCTCAAAAGAAGGCAGAGACTACACTAAAACAGGCCTTAATTCAGGCACCTGCCTTGAGGTTGCCAGACCCAGAAAAAGCATTCCAACTTTATGTCCATGAAAGAGAGGGAATAGCCTTGGGAGTGTTAACTCAAAGGTTGGGATCTGAGCCCCAGCCTGTAGCTTACTTATCCAAGAGGCTCGATCCAACTAACCGAGGTTGGCCCCCCTGCCTTCGAAATCTTGCAGCTATTGCAATCATGATAGAAGATGCTTTAAAACTCTTCTGTGGGGGGAACAAACTATTTTTACCAGCCACCAAGTAAAACAACTCCTAAATGGGAGAGGCCATTTATGGATGTCTGATCAAAGAATCCTCAGGTATCAAGTAATGCTGATGGAAAATCCAGGCCTCACTATATCCCCTTGTGAGGTTCTTAACCCAGCCACCCTCCTACCTACCCCCGAGGGCTCTCTCCCCTTTCACTCTTGTCTAGAAACCTTGGACCACTGGACAAAACCCTGATAAGGATTGTCAGAAGATCTCTGACCAATCCTGAAGAAATCTGGTACACTGTTGGAAGTAGCTTTGTCCTGGATGGAAAAAGAAGAGTGGGGTATGCAGTAGTCTCCAATTTTGAGACCATAGAGGCTAAGCCTCTGCCACCAGGTACTTCAGCCCAATTAGCTGAGCTTATATCCCTGGCTCGAGCTTTAGAGCTGGGAAAAGGAAAAAGAATAGTCATTTTTACACTGACTCCAAGTATGCCTTTCTGGTGCTACATGCACATGTGGCTATTTGTAAAGAACGGGGCCACTTGACCACTCGAGGGTCCCCAATGAAATATGGTGATTAGATTCTTCGACTCTTGGAGGCAGTCCATCTGCCCACTGAGGTTTCAGTCTCCCACTGTAAAGGACACCAAAAAGGGAACACAGAAGTGGCACGAGGGAACCAAGCAGCTGATCAGGCAGCTAGGAGAGCAGCATTACAGAACCATGACCTAATAGGGCCTGCCACCTTAGTTCCACAGACTAATTTGCCAGAAACTCCTTCATATACTGAAGGTGAGACTCTTAAAGCTAAGAGCAAGGGCTTTCAAGAAGATCATATGGGGTGGTTCCAAAGGGAGGGACTCCTTTTTCTGCCTGGAAACCTCCAATGGAAGTTGGTTAACTTCTTACATGCCACCACTCATTTAGGAGAAAAGGCCCTCCACAGATTACTAGAAAGATCCTTCAGAGGAACAGGCTTCCAAACAATTATAAGACAAGTGGTGTCCTCTTGTCCCACTTGCCAATTAAACAATCCCCAAGGAGCTTGAAGACCAAGCTGACCCAGCCCATCCAACGATGTGGGGCCTACCCAGGAGAGGACTGGCAGATGGACTTCACCCAGATGCCAGTTTCTCAAGGGTATAAATACCTATTAGTTATGATAGATACATTCACAGGATGGATTGAAGCTTTCCCACCCGGACTGAGAAGGCTGAGGAGGTGGTAAAAAAACTGCTCCATGAAATCATTCCAAGATTTGGTCTGCCCAGGTCATTACAAAGTGACAATGGGACACATTTACTTCTAAGGTCACCCAAGGGGTCTCGAAAGCATTGGGCATTACTTATTATCTCCATTGTGCCTGGAGGCCTCAATCTTCAAGAAAAGTAGAAATAACCAATCAATTTTTAAAATCAGCCATAAAAAAGATAACCCAAGAGACCTCCCTGGGATGGAAGGAGGCTTTACCAATAGCTCTCCTCCGCACCTGCATTGCCCCTAAGGAACAGGTTGGTCTTAGTCCTTATGAGATGCTATATGGGAGACCTTTTGTTTATGTCAATGACCTCTTCCTAGATCCAGAGGTTCAGACCTTCCAGTCTTATACCATAGCCATTGGGCAATTCCAACAGGAATATACACTTGTGGAGTATGAACCAGGACCCAAAAGATTCTAAAGAGTCACCACTATATGCTCCAGGGACTCAAGTCCTAATTAAAGTCCGGAAAGATGGGTCCCCAAAGGCTCAACTCCAGCCCACATGGAAGGGCCCCTACCCTGTAATACTTTCTACCCCCACAGCAGTCAAGGTACCAGGACATGACTCCTGACTTCACTACTCACGAGTCAAGCCATGGAAGAAAAGAGAAGAGGACACTTGATACACCTATGAGCCCCTGGGAGATCTCAGATACCTATTCAGAACTACCAATGAGTGCCATTCTAATGAACACCCCCAAAATCTGGTTTCTGGGGGTAAGATTTCTCAGAATAACTCTAAGGAGCCAACATAGCTTGACAGAGACTGTACTCCAAGACAGACAGGAGATAGATCTTCTGATCCCTGAACAAGGAGGGACTTGAGCCATCCTGGCAATGTAAATTTAAAATTGACCAATGTTCCTACTAGTCCTTGTTATGCTATATTGATGATGCTTATGATTATTCCATGTACTGTCAATTGTCTAACCTGTTTTGTCTCTGCCCAGGTCAACCGGCTACAACATGCAGTGCCAGTTCAACAAAGATATAAAACTACAGCCAACCATGGAAAATATCACACACCCTTGGACACCGCTATAAGGACTCTGAGGATTGAGACTAGCAAGAGGGGGAGGCCCAATACCCCTCACCATCCCAGTTCAGCAAGAAGTAGCCAGAAAGACCTCTATGCCCACATTCCCAAAGAATTGGGCCTCCCATCTCTTGAGGGGGAATGTTAGGTAGGTAAATAGGAAAAAGGAGTCCAAAATGGCAGTGGCTAAAAGACAAGGAAGGTCAAAGGAAGGTCAGAGGACCAGAGTGAAGACTTCAGGCAGAACAAACAGAACTCCTGGCTAACCCCAGTTTGCATAGGGCAGGCCCGGGTGGAGGAAAACTTATAAAAGGAGGAGCCAAAGCGATTTCTCAGGACTCTCTCTCTCCCGCGTGCATGCGCTTTTTCTCTCTCTCTCTCTCTCACTCTCTCTCTCCTGCTATCTTCTAAATAAAATAGAGCTGTAACACTGATTTGCCTAAGAGCTATAACACGGTTTGTCCAAGACCCGAGAGCTGTGACGTGCTGAGGGCTTTAATGTCCGTTGCTCCAAATCTTTGTTGTGACGAGACAAAGAACCGAGGAACCTACACTCGCATGACAGAACTGAAGAGAAAAAAATCCAGCTGTAACTTAAGTCACCATATTGACTTCCACTGAGCCCGAGGCTTATTATACAGTGTAATATGTTAGCATGCTGCTGGCAGACTAGATAGCAAACACCAGATCATAGAAGAACAAGTAACACCCAAGGTACAGGGAGAACCTCTCCTTTCCCCAAAAAACCAATACATATGCCTCCCCCTCATTAACACTACATTTACAAATCTTGCCTTGGGGGCTTCTTGGTGGTCCAGTAGCTAAGCCACTGTGCTCCCAATGCAGGGGCCTGGGTTCAACCCCTGGTCAGAAAACTAGATCTCCCCATATGCCACAACTAAGAGTCCACAACTAAGGGTTCACAAGCTGCAACTAAAGATCCTGCATGCCAGAATGAAGACTGATGATCCCACGGGCCTCAACTAACACCTGGAACAGCCATTTAAAAAAATTTAAAAAAGAAATCTTGCCTTGGTTGCTCCCTCATGAGGAGTTGATTGGCAAACCAAGTCCCCGATTCTCCACTCTCTGGGCTTTGAAGAAAGCTTGTGCTGTTTCAGTCTCGTCACTGGTTTTGTTATTGGTTTTGCACATTTGGTGGCTCAGACAGTAAAGAATACACCTGTAATGCAGGATGCCTGGGTTGGTTCCCTGAGTTGGTTCAGGAAGATTCCCTGGAGAAGGAAATGACAACCCACTCCTGTATTCTTGCCTGGAGAATTCCATGGAAAAAGGAGCCTGGTGGGCTACAGTCAATTCAGTTCAGTTCAGTTGCTAGGTCATGTCTAATTCTTTGCGACCCCATGGATTGCAGCATGTCAGATCTCCCTGTCCATTACCAACTCCCAGAGTTTACTCAAACTCATGCCCATTGATTTGGTGATGCCATCCAACCATTTCATCCTCTGTCATCCCCTTCTCCTCCCAATTTCTATCTTTCCTAGTATCAGGATCTTTTTCAAATGAGTCAGCTCTTCGCATCATGTAGCCAAAATATTGGCATTTCAGCTTCAATATCTGTCCTCCAATGACTATTAAGGACTGACTGGAAATGGCAACCCACTCCAGTATTCTTGCCTGGAGAATCCCATGGATGGAAGAGCCTGGTGGGCTACAGTCCACGGGAAGCAAAGAGTTGGACACGACTGAGCGACTTCACTTTCACTTCACTTCCCTTACGATGGTCTGGTTGGACATCCTTGCAGACCAAGGGATTCTAACGACTCTTCTCCAACAATATAGTTCAAAAGCATAAATAAAAGAAAGCTGGCACCCAGCTTTCTTTATAGTCCAACTCTCATATCCGTACATGACTAATGGAAAAACCATAGCCTTGACTAGATGGACCTTTGTTGGCAACTTAATGTCTCCGCTTTTTAATATGCTTTCTAGGTTGGTCATAACTTTCCTTCCAAGAAGTAAGCATCTTTTAATTTCATGGCTGCAGTCACCCTTTGCAGTGATTTTGGATCCGGCAAAATAGTCAGCCATTGTTTCCACTGTTTCCCCATCTATTTGCCATGAAGTGATGGGACTGGATGCCATGATCTTTGTTTTCTGAATGTTGACCTTTAAGCCAACTTTTTCACTATTCTCTTTAACTTTCATCAATAGGATCTTTAGCTCCTCTTCACTTGCTGCCATAAGGGTGGTGTCATCTGCATATCTCAGATTATTGATATTTCTCCAGGCAATCTTTATTCCAGCTTGTGCTTCATCTGGCCCAGTGTTTCTCATGGTGTATTCTGCATATAAGTAAAATAAGCACAGTGACAATATATAGCCTTGATGTACTCCTTTTCCTATTTGGAAACAGTCTGTTGTTCCATGTCCATTTCTAACTGTTATTTCCTGACCTGCATACAGGTTTCTCAAGAGGCAGGTTAGGTGGTTTGGTATTCCCATCTCTTACAGAATTTTCCACATTTTAATGTGATACGCACAGTCAAAGGCTTTGGCATAGTCAATAAAGCAGAAATAGATGTTTTTCTGGAACTCTCTTTTGTTTTTGATGATCCAGTGGATGTTGGCAATTTGATCTCTGGTTACTCTGCCTTGTCTAAAACCAGCTTGAACATCTGGAAGTTCACAGTTCATGTATTGCTGAAGCCTGGTTTGTAGAATTTTGAGCATTACTTTACTAGCGTGTGAGATGAGTGCAATTGTGCAGTAGTTTGAGCATTCTTTGGCACTGCCTTTCTTTGGGATTGGAATGAAAACTGACCTTTTCCAGTCCTGTGGCCACTGCTGAGTGTTCCAAATTTGCTGGCATATTGAGTGAAGCACTTTCACAGCATCGTCTTTCAGGATTTGAAATAGCTCAACTGGAATTCCATCACTTCTACTAGTGTTGTTCATAGTGACGCTTCCTACGGCCCACTTGACTTCACATTCCAGGGTGTCTGGCTCTAGGTGAGTGTTCATACCTTCGTGATTAACTGGGTTATGAAGATCTTTTTTTGTACACTTCTTCTGCATATTCTTGCCACCTCTTCTTAATATCTTCTACTTTTGCTAGGTCCCTACAATTTCTGTCCTTTTTTGAGCCCTTCTTTTCATGAAATGTTTCCAACAACACAAGAGAAGACTTTACACAAGGACATCACCAGATGGTCAACACTGAAATTAGATGGATTATATTCTTTGCAGCCAAAGATGGAGAAGCTCTATAGAGTCAGCAAAAACAAGACTGAGAGCTAACTGTGGCTCAGACCATGAACTCCTTATTGCCAAATTCAAACTGAAATTGAAGAAAGTGGAGAAACTACTAGACCATTCAGGTAGAAATCAAATCCCTTATGACTATACAGTTGAAGTGAGAAATAGATTTAAGGGACTAGATCTGACAGAGTGCCTGATGAACTACGGACTGAGGTTCATGACATTGTACAGGAGACAGGAATCAAGACCATCCCCAAGAAAAAGAAATGCAAATAAGCTAAATGGCTATCTGAGGAGGCCTTACAAATAGCTGTGAAAAGAAGAGAAGCAAAAAAGCAAAGGAGAAAAGGAAAGATATACCCATTTGAATGCAGAGTTCCAAAGAATAGCAAGAAGAGATAAGAAAGCCTTCCTCAGAAATCAGTGTAAAGAAATAGAGGAAAATAATCTAATGGGAAAGACTAGAGATTTCTTCAAGTAAATTAGAGATACCTAGGTCACCTGACCAGCTTCTTGAGAAACCTATATGTAGGTCAGGAAGCAACAGTTACAACTGGACATGGAACAACAGACTGGTTCCAAATAGGAAAAGGAGTACGTCAAGGCTGTATATTGTCACCCAGCTTATTTAACTTATATGTAGTGTACATCATGAGAAACGCTGGGCTGGAAGATGCACAAGCTGGAATCAAGATTGCTAGGAGAAATATCAATAATCTCAGATATGCAGATGACACCACCATTATGGCAGAAAGTGAAGAGGAACCAAAAAGCCTCTTGATGAAGGTGAAAGAGGAGAGTGAACAAGTTGCCTTAAAGCTCAACATTCAGAAAACAAGATCATGGCATCTGGTCCCATCACTTCATGGGAAATAGATGGGAAACAGTGGAAACAGTGTCAGACTTTATTTTTTGGGGCTCCAAATCACTGCAGATGGTGACTGCAGCTATGAAATCAAAAGACACTTACTCTTTGGAAGGAAAGTTATGACCAACCTAGATAGCATATTGAAAAGCAGAGACATTACTTTGTCAACAAAGGTCCATCTAGTCAAGGCTATGGTTTTTCCAGTGGTTATGTATAGCTGTGAGCATTGGGCTGTGAAGAAAGCTGAGCACTGAAGAATTGATGCTTTTGAACTGTGGTGATGGAGAAGACTCTTGAGAGTCCCTTGGATTATAAGAAGATCCAACCAGTCCATTCTAAAGGAAATCAGTCCTGAGTGTTCTGTCAGGAGCCGCATTAGGCCTTATTGACAAAATGGAGGCATGACTCCCAGCCCCCTCTCCTTGTCCCACAGGCACAGACCTGGGATGAAGGAGTTAGGCCTTGTGATTCTGACTTGTTCTTTCCTTTCTTCGGTTGAGTTGGCTGTAAAGGATGTTAAGGTGCTTGAAAGAAGCATGAGAAAGCATAAAGCCTTCTGCAGTTGTGTCCAGAAAATAATCTATAAAGTAACCGTTGACATTTGTTTAAGGATCTTTACAAAGAATGTTTCAGGATGAGCACCTAGGCTGTAGCTTGAGGCCATGGGAAGGATTGTTTTCTGAGATCTGTTTGTGAGGGAAATATTTATGGCAAAAGTTGTTTTTAGTTTAGGGTTTAGGAATAATTAAGAATATTTAGAAGCCATTTTAGGAGATAGTGATCTTAAGCTGCTAGTGGCAAACAGGATTTAGAAAGATAAGAAATAAACTGAGGAATGTAGCATGAGTTACACTGTAATCACAAGTTAAGTATAGGACACATAAGAAGAAGTAGATAATAGATAGTAAAGCTGATTCTGAGAGAACTGAAGCAGGAACTCTGTGTGTAGGATAACAATGATTTCTGGAGACAGTAAATCTGGGTGCGGGAAACTGAAAATGTCAAACCTCTGACCTAATGCTTTTGTCAAAGTATAAAAGAAAACCTGAGGCTTGAAATAAACAGGTAGTTCCATACTGAGTCAGAGGCTACATCATCTGCAGACACAGCTCACCCCTTCAGGCTGATTCCCTGGATGCTGGAGCTGTACTCCAGCAGTGTTCTTTGGAAGGAATGATGCTAAAGCTGAAACTCCAGTATTTTGCCCACCTCATGTGAAGTGTTGACTCATTGGAAAAGACTCTGATGCTGGGAGGGAATGGGGGCAGGAGGGGAAGGGGACGAAATGGCTGGATGGGATCACCAACTCGATGGACATGAGTTTGAGTGAACTCTGGAGTTGGTGATGGACAGGGAGGCCTGGCATGCTGAAATTCGTGGGGTCCCAAAGAGTTGGACACGACTGAGCAACTGAAGTGAACTGAACTGAACTGAAGGAGCATTTCATTCAAAGATGCACTCAATGAAGACAGAAAATCAAAGTAGCAGGTACATTTATATAGCTCTTTCTTTCCTGATATGAAATTAAATGAACAATTATAAAACTGATTTCAAATGACAGCACCAGGCTTCAATAGAAATTATGTCTCCATGTTAATACTTTATTATGGACTTTAATAGAATTGGTTAAAAAAAATCTCATTATGAACAAAATAGAATCAATAATTCTGGTAACAAGGAGGTTAAACCATTATTGATTAGTTTTAGATTACTGCATTGGTCCTTAGGAGAGGTTAATATTCTGAAGTTAATATTGTATGCTGGCCTTCAACTAGTTCTGGGTTCTGCATTCCAAGGTTGAAATATGAACATCTTATTTCCAATCTATGATAGATTGTACCTGGGAGGATATTATATAGCTCTATCTCATTAACATCAGGCTGGGACATGAGATTTGCTTTAGCTCATGATATGAGAGGGAAAGTGCCACATGTCTCTTTTGAGCATAACATTTAAGATTTATCAGGTGATTTTTGCCATTGCTTTCTTCCCACTGTAAAAGAAACTTATGTCTCAGGTAGGATCTTCTTCTTTGGCCCAGATCCCAGAAAGAAGAAGACATCTGGAGCAAAATCATAGATGACCAAGAGCCAACATGTTTTAAGAACAAGAAATAAACCTCAGTTGTTGTAACTCATTAACATTTGAGTGATGTTTGCTACCATAGAATAACCTACTCCATCCTAACAAAAATACTAAAACTTGTCAGATTGACCTTGGAGCCTAGCATTAAAAAAAAAAGAAATCATTATAAAAGGCTGGAAAAATGGTGACTGTACATCATGCATTTGGGGAGCATTTGCTAAAACCATTCCTCAAACTAGTTGAAAGAAAGATAAAAAGTCTATGGCTTCAGGTAAACTTTGTGAAACAGAATGGTACTAATATGTGATTATTGACTCTACTTGACAAGATGCAATGAAAAAAGAGATGACCAAGGAAAAGAATTATCTGGTTTACAACTGTGGAATACAGAAAATCCAAAAATTCTGGGATTTACAGGGAAAGAAAGAGGTAACTGTTTGTCATAAATAACTGCTACTGCTGCTGCTAAGTCACTTCAGTCGTGTCCAGCTCTGTGCGACCCCATAGACGGCAGCCCACGAGACCCCCTGTCCCTGGGCTTCTCCAGGCAAGAACACTGGAGTGGGTTGCCATTTCCTTCTCCAATGCATGAAAGTGAAAAATGAAAATGAAGTCACTCAATCGTGTCTGACTTTTTGCGACCCCACGGACTGCAGCCTACCAGGCTCCTCCGTCCATGTGATTTTCCAGGCAAGAGTACTGGAGTGGGGTGCCATTGCCTTCTCCGTGGAATACAGAGAATCCAGAAATTCTGGGATTTACAGGGTGAAAGAAAGAGGTAACTGCTTCTCATAAATAACTAGTAAAAGATAAATCTGAGAATTGCTTTAAATGGAAAAAAGCAGTTAAAACAGCTCTGAGGCAGTTCTTTGCCTGTGATAACATCTCTGAATATTTTAAGGTACTGCCTAGTAGACCACTTAAGGTTGACAAAATGGCTCAAGGGGAAAAGAGCAACAAAGGAGGAGCTCGCCTACTTGTGTTTGATAAGCTTACGTATAGGTAAGATGTCTAGAGAGACAGGCATGTCTGGAAAATAATTATGGATGTGGTTTTTCACATACAACTGACTGGAAGCAAAAGAGATTAAAACAAAGTTCTGAGATAGTTGTATTTCAGAAGAGCTATCCACCTGAATCAAGCAGCATGTGATTGCTTGGGACTTAAAATACATTCCGGGTCTCTAACTTTCTCTGAGTGGGAAGCAGGATAAGAAAATTGCTTGGTGCCCAAGATTGGCATATTCTCTAATGCTTTTTTCATATGTGGAGAAGAATGTTGATAGAAAAGTAAAGACTATTCTAAGAATAAATTCAGGGACATGCAGAGCAATAAACTGAGGAGCTATCCCAAGGAAAGGATCAGCTATCTCAAGACAGAATTCCTTAACACTGGAAAAGGAATATTTCCCTTGGTTCCTTAAAACATTTTCCTAAGGAAGTTTTTGAAATTGCTATGGACCAGAGTATATTCTTGGAGAAGGCAATGGCAACCCAATCCAGTACTCTTGCCTGGAAAATCCCATGGATGGAGGAGCCTGGTAGGCTGAGTCCATGGGGTCGCTAGGAGTCGGACACGACCGAGCGACTTCACTTTCACTTTTCACTTTCATGCATTGGAGAAGGAAATGGCAACCCACTCCAGTGTTCTTGCCTGAAGAATTCCAGGGACGGCAGAGCCTGGTGGGCTGCCATCTACGGTGTCACACAGAGTCGGACACGACTGAAGTGATGTAGCAGCAACAGCAGCAGATTATATTCTATTGTGAGATCCTAGACTCTCAGTCTCTGTCACAATTGGATGGAACTTTGGGGAGAAACAAGTGTAGCTGAGGAAGGGAGAAAAAAGTTACCTGTTTCCAATTAAGAGGATGAATTATTTGTAACCAAGATCATACAGTTTTGTCTAATTACTTGCTGTTCCCCCTATAAAGGATTATCTTCCTCCAATATATTTTCATGGACCTTTGTGATGGCCTTGCTTTGGCAGGAAATGTGAGTAGAAAAGACAAATGCCACTTCTGAGCAGGAGCTTTCACAGCTACCACACAGGCCCAGAGATGCCCTTTTCTGTCTAACATGAGACTGGTGTGATGCTCCTTTGGCCTTTATTCAAGAATTCTTTTAAAGCCCCATGTTGCAGTCACATTGAGTAAGAGCCTGCAACGTGCTCTAAGCAACACCTCCTTGCTTATTTCTACTATGCTTATCATTGTGGGAGACAGAAAACAAATTTACTAAATCAAACAAACTCTACCAATAGTATTTTATTGGAAATTTGAATTTGTTTGCATTTTCTGCATGCCTAATACAAATGATATGATTGGCTTATCCAAATCATAAAAAATGGAATCCCTATATTCAAAGATGCAGCAAGAATTGTCTTAACTAAAGGAATCATTGAATCCTGCACCATTCAAAAAGTCTTAAGCAAAACACAAATGTTTCAAAAGGAGTTTCCTTTCTTAAATTCTTTATTTTTATGTGTTCGTTGGTGATTATTAAGAAGACAAAGGTATATTTGTTCTTTTCCTTTTCCATTGGGATACAGGCTGCATAAGAAGACAATCACCTTTTTTCTTTATTTAATTCCTTAATGTTAAAGTTGCTCTATGAATCTGAATTATTGAATAATTAAACCTACTTAAAGTTCTGAAGGGAGGTAATACTGACGAGTTAATTGGTGTGTTCTCCTTCTCTTTAAATCTTTGCTAGGCTTTCTCTTTAAATACCCACATTAAAATGACTCCAAAACTGTATAAACCCTGTTGTTGCTTTTTTACAGTAACTGAGGAAATGTTTTGAGAGTGTATGCAGGAAAATAAAACCTGATAAACTTAATCTGGACAAATACATAAACAGACTTGCTTACAAAACGTATCTTTTCTATATAGGTTTAGACTGGAAATTACACCGCTCTTAGGTATTTATAAACCAACAAAAAAGGTCCCTTTTTATATAAATATGACTTTTTAAGAAGCCAAGAGAGAGGATATAGGGATAGTTGCTCCCAAAATCTGCAATAAATTCACAATTAGAAATCTGTTAGCTGTGTTAAATTTGTTTATAGCCTAACAAGAGTAGCCAACTTTATATACTGATGTCTCTCCATCTTCTGTGTTCAAGTATCTACCTTTCATTCTTTTCTGTTATCATTACCTCTTCGTCTGAAAATGAATAATTTGCTAATGTAGCATATCTTTAGTGCTTAGGTTTAAAATCTCATAAACTAGAAGTTGAAGCAACACTGGGATTCTATCATAGATATATATTTGTTTAGGGTTTATGTCAAGGAATTCTTATAAACAGATCCTTCTAGATTGTGGCTGTGGAAACTAGTACTGACTCAAATATTTTTTTGAGAATTCAAACTTCTTTCAGGGTGAAAAGCAGCTATTGAGGACACTTTTGTTTACTCTTATTGTGCATTTTTATATTTATTTACATATTCATGTCCTTTGTGCCATTTTATCATTTCTTTCTTGAAAAATGATGTTGATTGTTCTTTGTACTAAGTGGGCAGAGTAACCTGTGTTTTCTTTTCCCAGTTCACTTCCAGATGATTGACTAAAAGGATAATCTTAAAATATATATATTTTTTGGTGATTATGGGGGATCATCAATAATTTCAAATTAAATGTAAACTTCCAGAAACCATTTTAGATATATCTTCTGGAGTAGTAAGTGGGTTATAAAGCAAATGCAAATAAAAAGAAATACTGACATCACATAGTACCAAGTAGTATTATAGTGAAAGTTGCTTGAGTGCTTGTTTTACATTACATTGTAAAATAATTTCCTTGAAGCTTTCAAGTTTATCAGCAATAAAAAAAGGCAAATGATATGAAGACTGAAAGACAACATTATCTCTGCCTTATCAATAAATAGGTTTGGCACATTCAAGGTAAAATTATGGGGCAAAATTATTTTTTCTGACAATCACAGTGTCTTAAAATCATAACCTTATTTTTAGTGAATGTGTCAAGGCTGGTAAATCTTGGAGCATAAATGTTTTTTATAAGATTGGAAATTACTTACCTCATCTTCCAAAAGTATCCATGAAGTTTTCTTTTCAAATTAAGGCAAAGTCAAATTATTCATGGGGAAGTAAAACAAAACAAACACAAAGTTTAAAGAGTTATGGAGTTATTACCCTTTACAGAAAGAAGCCTGCCCTGAATGTGCATTCACACAGCTGAGAAACAAAACTTATTAAGAGTGCTTATTTCAGTTTCAAAGATTCACACCTCTGAGGGGTTATTCAAAATAGCTGTGAAAAAATTATTATAGCAGCTATGAAAAGAAAATAATGATATCACACTAAGTTTACTGCTTCTAAATTTGATATTGAACTATATTTAAAGTAATTATTATGATCTGAAATGACTTATTACATTTGTTTACAGTTAATGAGTTGCCATTGAATTTTATCAAAATATTAAAAATGCATTTCTAATAATAATGAATGTTCAATATTAGAGCTCTGTAATTTTACTTAAGATATTATCGCAAAGTCATTCATAAAGTGTCATTTATTGACATTTATTTTCATATACATAGATGATAATAGATGACAGAATTCTGGCATTTTCATATGGATTCATAAGAATGTGTGTGTGTGCTCAGTCATTCAGTCGTGTTTGACTCTTTGTGGCCCCCGGACTGCAACCCACCAGGCTCCTCTGTTCATGGGATTTTCTAGGCGAGAATACTGGAGTGGGTTGCCATTTCCCACCTTGAGGTAGTTGATCAGATTATGTTGAGTACCTCGCGGAGACAGAACAAAGCACTGCAAAGTAGAGCCCACAGCCAAGGAACCATATAAAACATATGGTTCAGGAGCTCAATATATACTGCAGCCTTAACTTTAGTACACTGATTTTTAAGCCTCCTCTTCAAAACTTCAGTATAATCTGAGGACTCAAATTCAGAGTTATTTCTAATTTAGTTCTTGCTAAGAAAGAGTAAAAATTTATGCTCTGACTCAAATTTTTACCAGGTTTGTTCAGATCCATTTTTTCTATCCTTTGTACTAAACTTTATCCCTTGAGAAAGGTGAAAAGGTCTGTGAAGCATGCAGCTTATCTATCCTTGTGTTTCTTGTAATAAAATGGTGAAAACTAGAATGTGGAATCAGAGATTGTGACTACTGCCTCAGTTTCCTTCTTTATCCTTTATTAGCATAAATGAAGGGAAGCACAAATTGAAGCCTGGAAGTTTTTACTGTGCTTACTCGCTCAGTTGTGTCTGCCTTTTTGCGATCCTATTGACTGTAGTCTGCCAGGCTCCTCTGTCCTTGGGGATTCTCCAGGCAAGAACACTAGAGTGGACTGCCATGCCTTCCTACAGGAGATCTTACCAACCCAGGGATTGAACCCAGGTCTCCCACATTGCAGGCGAATTCTTTACTGTCTGAGCCACCAGGGAAGCCCTTACTTACTTACTATGCTTGTACTATGTTAATAAAAATCTTGGGACTGAAGTCAATAGTTTAGCATTCAATGAAATACTAATTGCCAGGGATAAGATTGTTGTTATTGTCATTTAGTCGCTAAGTCATGTCTGACTCTTTGCTCCCAGGCTCCTCTGTCCATGGGATTTCCTAGGCAAGAATACTGGGGTGGGTAGCCATTTCCTTCTCCAAGGGATTTTCCTGACTCAGGGATCAAACCCATGTCTCTTGCCTCTCCTACACTGGCAGGTGTATTTTTTACTGTCTGAGCCACCAGGAAAGCCTGCTGCTGCTGCTGCTATGTTGCTTCAGTCATGTCCAACTCTGTGCAATTGCATAGATGGCAGCCTACCAGGCTCCCCCATCCCTGGGATTCTCCAGCCAAGAACACTGGAGTGGGTTTCCTTTTCCTTCTGCAATGCATGAAAGTGAAGTCGATCGGTCGTGTCCGACTCTTAGCGACCCCATGGACTGCAGCCTACCAGGCTTCTCCATCCATGGGATTTTCCAGGCAAGAGTACTGGAGTGGGGTGCCATTGTCTTCTCCGCCAGGAAAGCCTAGAACAAGACAAACTAGGAACTAAAACTACTGTCCAGAAACATGGACAGGATTGGATAGGATTTATACTAGGCACTGCAAGGATCATAACCATGTCTTCAGAGTCATTTACTTTATGTTTTGGTCCTGACCTTTTGACACACAGAAAAATGGTGAAACCTCTCCCAAAACTATATCCCCAACCTGCTCATCCTTCTTACATGTTCATTCTTTGGTGACAGTAAGGGCAGGGTGAGATGGGGTGAGGAGGAATAGGCTCCAGGTAATGGATTCAGTCAATAAAACTCATTATGAAATGAATAATATTTGAAGTCCTCCTTTCCCTCTTTGTCTCTCCTCTCCCATATGTCTATAATATCTATAAAAATATTATACTGTTCTGCAAAATCTATTATACTGGGAGCCTAAAGAAATTCCTCTTTGTGTGGGAGGTTATATTCCAGGAAAGGAGACATTAACAAAATAATCACAGAATACAAAATGTATCTGGTAAGCTGGATTGGTATTCATAAAGTAGAAATGAGGATCTGACATTGTTGGGCCCTCAGGGTGGGGAGCAGCAGGAGATAGAGGGCATGATTGAATATCAGTGTCTTTTTTTTTCCCCCTGAAGAATGACTTTTAAACTAAGATCAGAAGGAATGGTTGCTTTTATTATCTTAGTATGAAAGACAAAATTATAGAGTAAACTTACTGAAAACTGCTTTTCCTTTACATACATTCAATGGGTTATTTTTAATCTGGTAATCAATAGTTTGCTAGTGGATTTAACTATGAATTCAGTTGTCAGGAAGGGTACAGAAAGTGATTAAAATTTAGTCTCTGTTTCAACAAGTTTGCAAATTAATGAAGGTGCTAAAATAGATATACGATAAGTCTATATTAGTGTTCATGGAAAAGTTTGGGAATGCATATGAAGGAATTCTTCATTGTATAAATTCTATAAATTAATACAATACTCCCACATTGGTTTATAATTTTTTGTCCTCTTTTAAACTTTAGACATTGAAATTCAATGAAAAATACAGTTCTTGAGAAAACACATACACATCCATACACATACACCCATGAACTTCAGAACTTCAGAAATTCTTAAGATGCTTTGCTGCTGCTAAGTCGTTTCAGTCATGCCCAACTCTGTGCGACCCCATGGATGGCAGCCCACCAGGCTCCCCCATCCCTGGGATTCTCCAGGCAAGAACACTGGAATGGGTTGCGATTTCCTTCTCCAGTGCATGAAAGTGAAAAGTGAAAGTGAAGTCGCTCAGTTGTGTCCAACTCTTCGCGACCCCATGGATTGCAGCCCACCAGGTTCCTCCATCCATGGGTCTTTCCAGGCAAGAGTACTGGAGTGGGTTTCTATTGCCTTCTCCATAAGATGCTGTAGCAATGTTCTAAGACCTTGTTGGTTCAGGTTCTCACTTAAAGTCCAACAAATGTTTGCTGATACAGGATAATGAGCCATCCCATTTTTACAATGTTTTCTTATAGAAAGCACACCTATGTACAGTTTTCCTAAAGATGTGTGTTATACTTCTTTCTCTGTATGATACAATTTTATCTAATGAAACCTCTAAATAGATCCTTTTTAACTATAGAGAAAGTAGAAGCATTGGAATTGATTTTTAGGTTTTGAACTTTAATGAATCATGGCTGACTCCTTAGAGAATGCCTGTTGTCTATAACTCTTCCTTGTTGTTTTTTTAATTTTTTAATTATTTTACTTTTAATTGGAGGATAATTGCTGTATGACATTGTATTGGTTTCTGCCATATATTAACATGAATCGGCCGTAAGTATATGTATGTCCCCTTCCTCTTGAACCTCCTTCTCACCTTCCACCCCATCCCACCCTTCTAGGTTGTCACAGAGTTCCTTGGTGTTTTAGACTAAAGCTATTTTCAAGACTCTAAATGATCTTTTCTTCCCCCCAGCAATGACTGCATTGAGAAAAGTAATCTTTCTTTGGTCTTTATTCTGCTTAATTTCCTTTTTAAAATTTTGGCTACATCTAATTTATACTTTAATCTTAATGAATTTTTAAAATTCCTTACTGTTTAGAAAATATAGAGAAAGGACAACTAGTTTTGTTGTTAGCAAACTGGTTAAGTAACTAATTAATTTAATAAAAATATGTTAGAAGAATAAAAGATGCAACAGAGTTTGGTTAATCAGTGCCAGTTTACTTGTCTGTGGAGAAGCAAGATAGGAGCCTATGGACACAGTTAAATGGTTTTCAAAGGTGCTCTTAATGTCAGATGTCTCAAAACATACTTCAAGTTGTAAGTAAAGAATTATATTGTTAATTCACTAATTTAGAGCTTTTTTCCTGTCATCATACTCAATGTTGATTTACTTAACCAGAAATTGAATGATGTTCAGTTTTAGCTCTTTCTGAAGCTGTCTTTTTTTTTTCTTTTGTTTTTGTTTTGCTGTTTTTTATGAGCTACTTTGTCTTTTAGCCTAGTGCTGCTGGTTTAGCTATTGATTTTTCAGAGAGGAAATTTTCTAGAAGTACACCTACTCTTACTCATTTGAATAAGTCCCCAAATCTATCACCTGACAGACTGTAAATCAAGTTTTGATCATTTTAGTTTTAAATAAAGGGCTTCACCCAGTTGGTTAATCAGTTCAGTCAGTCAGTTCAGTCAGTCAGTCATGTCCGACTCTTTGCGACCCCATGAATTGCAGCATGCCAGGCCTCCCTGTCCGTCACCAACTCCCAGAGTTCACTCAAACTCACGTCCACTGAGTCAGTGATGCCATCCAGCCATCTCATCCTCTGTCGTCCCCTTTTCCTCCTGCTCCCAATCCCTCCCAGCATCAGAGTCTTTACCAATGAGTCAACTCTTGGCAAGAGGTGGCCAAAGTATTGGAATTTCAGCTTTAGCATCATTCCTTCCAAAGAACACCCAGGGCTGATCTCCTATAGAATGGACTGGTTGGATCTCCTTGCAGTCCAAGGGACTCTCAAGAGTCTTCTCCAACACCCAGTTCAAAACCATCAATTCTTCGGCACTCAGCTTTCTTCACAGTCAAACTCTCACATCCATACATGACCACAGGAAAAACCATAGCCTGACTAGATGGACCTTTCTTGGCAAAGTAATGTCTCTGCTTTTGAAAATGCTATCTAGGTTGGTCATAACTTTCCTTCCAAGGAGTAAGCGTCTTTCAATTTCATGGCTGCAGTCAACATCTGCAGTGATTTTGGAGCCCAGAAAAATAAAGTCTGACACTGTTTCCACTGTTTCCCCGTCTATTTCCCATGAAGTGATGGGACCAGATGCCATGATCTTCGTTTTCTGAATGTTGAGCTTTAAGCCAAATTTTTCACTCTCCTCTTTCACTTTCATCAAGAGGCTTTTGAGTTCCTCTTCACCTTCTTCCATAAGGGTGGTGTCATTTGCATATCTGAGGTTATTGATATTTCTCCTGGCAATCTTGATTCCAGTTTGTGCTTCTTCCAGCCCAGCATTTCTCATGATGTACTCTGCATAGAAGTTAAATAAGCAGGGTGACAGTATACAGCTTTGACGTACTCCTTTTCCTATTTGGAACCAGTCTGTTGTTCCATGTCCAGTTCTAACTATTGCTTCCTGACCTGCATATAGATAATAAAGGTGTCTAAATAAATGACTAGTATGTTTAAACATTATGCATGTATTTCTGCAAAAAAATTATTTGATATTTGTGAGTATATACTGTATTTAAAAGATATCACTGCTTCCATGAAGCCAATCCTTGACAACACAGTTCTTTTGTCTCTATTCTACTTTAGAAAAACTTATCAAGAGAACAGAAGTAAGGCAAGTCAAGAAAACTAAAAAAACAAGATAGAAAATGTTGGGACACAGTAGACAATCAAGCCATTGGAAGATCCAGTGAAATTCAGCTGCAAGAAACTGAAGCCATTCTATCCATCTTAATGAAGAGGTTTAAACACAGGAAATTAGTTTCTTTAAAAAATCAACTGGAGGACAGCAAGAGGCATGTAGGCTGACTTTCCAGAAATTATTCTACAGTTCTGCAAGGTCCAAGTGGAGAACTGATATTTCTGGCACTGCAGGAAGTGGTTATTTGGGGGCTTATGATAGACGCTTTGACTCAGAGATCTTATGTTTGTCAAATGGAAGCCATCATACCTCTGCATCCTGTTCCTCAACCTTTTAGAGAGAAGCTGGAAGAATGCAGTTTACAAGCTCTGCTATATAGATAGGCACAGTCAAAGGAGATCATGGCAACTCAACATAGCCACTACAAGCTCATCCTTCTTGCTCTTTTATAACTGAACATTCTATTCAGAATATTTTAATCCTTTTCTCATTGCCATGTAAATTAAATTGTTCTGAGCTGGAATTTTGATGCCCATCATATATGTTAGAAAGTTAGCCTACTTATAATTAACTGGGTCTCCTTACAAATTTGAAAGACATAGGTTTTAGTAACTGTCTTTAATTTGTCTTTTGAGGACTAGAATCTAACAGTCAGGTTACAGTGCTATTTTTCCTTAGGAAAATCTGCAAGTCAGTTGAGTCATTTCTTCAGTTACATAATGACTATATTTCTAATCATTTTATATTCTATTCATTTGGTTCATAACATTTCTATTGGATTCACAGTTTATGCATTGGAAACATTTTCACTTATCAAGGTTCTATTCTCTTCATTATTCCCATCTCTTTTTTCTTTCTCTAAATCCATGACAAATAACAAGGGAACAATCCAGGACAAATTCAGTAAACAAATATTTATTTAACTAGTACACAATAGTGCTTTCAGACATACAGATATGTATACTGTGCCCTCCTACCACAAAGTTGGAATTAATGGAAAGTTTAAATGTCATGATACTGTAGTACAAAATGTAAAACTGCAAGTATAAATTACGGTTGTTTCTTCCACTTACTTTCTCCACCACACACTCTGTATCTCTTTTGCCTCATTTTAAAGATCTTATTCCTGATCTTTAAAATGCTGTCATCTAATATGGCAGTCAGGACAAGTAAATTCAGCCATAAACAATAATATAAAACTGTTTAAATTCAGTTCAAAAGCAGAGCTGCAGACAATAAAGATGTTTGCAGATATGTCTTAGAATTCTCCCTTACTAATATTCAGATACCAAATGTCATTGATCTCTCTTTTAAAACACTGTTACATCTGTATTTTTCCTCTTTATGCATCAATACCAGAGGCTTCACCTAAATGACTCTTTAAGCTCCACTTTTCCCAGCTTTCAATTTCTGTGTATTTGTATGTATCTGTTTCTGTTTTTCTCTGCTCATCTTGTTTCTATCTCTCTCCTCTCTCTTTCTGATTCACATTGTAAGTCCTTGTCAAAAATAATCTTGATCAAATAAAACTTTCTGACATCTCCATGCTTAATACTTTTTTAGCATTTTGCTCTTCTCCCTTGGATCAAATCATGGGCTTATAAAAAGGATATATTAAAATTACTTATCCTGTACTCTCACTTTGCACATGAAGGAATAAGATTCAGAGAGTGATTTTTATATCCACTTAAACATTTTGTGCCCTCTATATGCCCATTCATTCACCATTCATCAAATATTTATACAGTGACCAGATGATTCAGCAAAGAACCATACACTTTCATCTTGCTTTACACAGTGCCTAGCAATGTACCTGACTCCTGCAATGTGTGCAAACAATATTGATTAGATGGATAAAGGAGTGTATGGTTGGATAAGTGACTGAATGATTGCAAAATATTCTGGGAATCCAAAAATTACAACAGTCTTTCATTATAATCCATCATTAGTGACTTCTTCCAATTTCAAAATAGAAAACACAAGGGTTGGAAACTTTCTTGGAAAGGTTAGGTTACTAACTTCAAAGCTGTATTGGTAGAGCAAACCAGCTTTATATATTTCAGGTTGGTTTAAAGAATTTATGGAATTTACAAGCTAATGTCCTCCAAGTCAAACTTTAGTGCCACCGGTGCCTGATGACTCCTGTGTTGCCCTGCAAAGATACATTTATAGCATGTATTACTTGTATCCAATCATAAATACAAACTTGCTGAGTGGGTATTTTAGTGGATAGAAGATTCCCAACTTTCTAGAGCTTACATTGTAATACATACAATAAACATAATGAAGTATTTAATACACTATGTTGGAATCTAATACATGCTAGAAGAAAGAGAAAACCAAAAAGCACATAAAGTAAGGTCGATTGGGTTTTCTGGGAGAGTGAGGGGGACAGATTATGGCGTTAAACTGTTCAGTGGGAACCAGCCTCACTGAGAGGTTGAGATGTGAGAAGAGGCTTGGGAGAAGATGATGTTTTTGGCAGAGAAAAGGATTGAACAAAATTCAAGGCAGAAGTTTGCATATAGTATTTGTCCAAAAAGAAGGATGTCAGTGTGGTTGGAGCCAGGGAACATGATACTAAAGAGGTCAGAGATACTAAGATGACATTTGAGACATGGAGTAGACTCCTGTTGAGCCTTGAAGAAAATTTTAAGGGCTTCAGCTTAGCTTTGAGTAAAATAAAGAGTTCAGGGTTTTTAAATTTGTTCATTTCTGTTCTGTGATATTTACTATACTGCTCATTCATTCATATACTCACTCATCTTCCATATACATGTGTCCCAGATTGAAAGACTGCAAAGAAAGGAGAATTAGAATCAGTAAATTTGAATAAAAGAAAACTGTAATACAGGAATTAAAGTGTTAGAAGGATAAGAATGGGGTTATAGTGAAATTTGGAATTTATGATTTCTGAAGTGAAAGAGTTTCAGTTATAATAAGAAATTCTTGTTTTTTTTTTTTTTTTTTTTTCTCCTGTTGCTTCAAAGCTGAAATTGCACTAAAGTGCTAACTCATGCACAGTCCTAATTTAAAGTGAGACTGATCTCATCTCCTCTTCTGTTATCTTATACTTAAGTAGTTTTACATTTAACTGAATTGGATCCAACTCGATACATTTGCTGAAGCTGTGTAATATAATGGTTAAGAGTTTCAGTTTCTCAAATAGGTATGTGTGTATATGAGTGTGTGTGTGTTCAGTCACTCAGTCATCTGATTACATGCTGCCCCATAGACTGTAGCCTGCCAGATTCCTCTGCCCATGGAGTCTTCCAGGCAAGAATACTGGAGTGAGGGTGTCACTTCCTACTCCAGGGGATCTTCCTGACCCAGGGATCAAACCTGCATCTCTTGCATCTCCTGCACTGGCAGGTAGATTCTTTACTACTAGCACCACCTGGAAAAGCTATGAGAAACCTACCAGGTTCCACCATCCATGGGATTTTCCAGGCAAGAATACTGGAGTGGGTAGCCATTTCCTTCTCCAGGAGATCTTCCTGACCCAAGGATTGAACCTGGGTCTCCCGCATTATAGGCAGATGCTTTACTGTCTGAGCCACCAGGTTTAGCTTTGTCGACAAAGGTCCATCTAGTCAAAACTATGGTTTTTCCAGTAGTCATGTACGGATGCGAGAGTGGGACCATAAAGAAAGCTGATCCCTGAAGAATTGATGCTTTTGAACTGTGGTGTTGGAGAAGACGCTTGAGAGTCCCTTGGACTGCAAGGGGATCCAACCGGTCAATTCTAAAAGAAACCAGTTCTGAATATTCATTGGAAGGACTGATGCTGAAGCTGAAACTCCGATACTTTGGCTACATGATGCAAAGAGCTGACTCATTTGAAAAGACCCTGATGCTGGGAAAGAATAGTAGGAGGAGAAGGGGATGACAAAGGATGAGATGGTTGGATGGCATCACCAACTTGATGGACATAAGTTTGAGCAAGTTCTGGGAGTTGGTGATGGGCAGGGAAGCCTGGTGTGCTACAGTCCATAGGGTCGCAAAGAGTTGGCCATGACTGAGCGACTGAACTAACAGAGCACCACATGGGAAGCACTCTCAAGTAGGTATGCTTCATTTTAGATATTGATTTTTTGATTATTGGCAATGTAACTTTGTTGGGTTACTTGACTATTCTGTGACTCTGTTTTCTAATCAGTAAAATGTGGATAGTTATAGTATCTATCTCATCAGTTTTTATGAAAATAATTAAATACTTGTGAAGGGCTTAAAACATTGTATTTCTTTACTGAAATAATGAAATCAATGATATAGATGACCATAATATTTCCCCAATGAATACTGCAAGCGTTTCAGAGATTCTTTAAGAAATAGCTCCTATCTTCATGATATTTTAACCTGTTGCCTCATTTATGATCAAATGTCTTTATGATGAAATGTCTTATGTGTATATTCTGTTTTCTTAAACAGATTACATGTTCCAACAGGGTAGATATATAGCAACTAAAAGAAAAGTCTCTGTATTTATTTATTAGTATTATATGTTCTGTTACATATTGTATATTCTTATTTCTATTTTATATTTATAATCTGGAAAATATATTAAGTATACATTGTATTTCTATTAATTCAATCACTTTATTTCTTTGATGGTTGTTATCTATTCATAAGCTGAATCATATTCTCACTTATGAATATGATCATATGATCCAGCATGAAATCAGAAATAGAAACCAAACTTAAGTGTTCGGTTTCCTGGATACATCATAATTTGTCTTCCTTATAAACATCTTGTTCTTTCAGGGTCCTTGCCCTGGGAATTAATCATCAGATCTTCTCAAGCATACATTTTATTGTTTGTTGCTTTTAAATGCTAAATGGTGAATTTTCTGGGGCTTTCTAGCACCAGTATCTTCATCATAACTCTTTGCTCTATAATTACCTAATTTCTTCATAAACATCTTCCCAATTGAGTCAACAACCTCCTGTTTTTTCAAGGTCTATATTCTTTAGGGATATAACTACACAGTTATATATAGACAATATATATCTTGATATTTCTATGTTGATGACTACATTTTACTTACTGTCTACTCTTCAGACTTAGAAAGTATGATTTATCCATTATAGATCACAGGCAACATAACAGTCATGTTAGCGTCACAATTTGGGCCATATGGATAGCAATACTTAATATCTTTTCTGGTCCAATTAGAATACAGAAATGTCACAAACACACTGGTAAATAATAATATGCCTAACACGGTACCATAGTAGTTTGGCAATCGATATTGATGGCTGTGCCAAACGGCAGTTTGGAAATGTTAAGAGCCTCTTAACAATCTTAAAATTCTTAGTTATTTGCCATCTGAGTCATTTCTAGATTTTAGTAGTGAGACACAGATTTAAATGTATCTACATATTCAATAAATCTAAAAAAAACATGTGTTAAAATACCACATTTCTTGAAAAAAATTTAGGTTCAATTTAAACTATTATGTGTTTTTAACTGTCTTTGAATAAGAGAAACAATTAGAGAAAGACAAATTTAATGATGCATGTGCCATTTTAAAGACTGGTTTAAAAATAGAGAGTCTGGTTCTGTGACTTAGTTTTGTGAAAAAGATTCTACTATTTTGTTTGGATAAAAGGGAACATTAAGCATTATCTTGCCAAGCGTAACAAGTATCTAGAAGAATGTGTTGGGCAAAGCAGGAGCTCCATGAGAATTTGTGAAAAACTGTGTGAATTCTAACATTTAATATGTACTTCTTCCCTGCTTCATATGAGCAATGCATGTTTGATTTGTGTTCTTATCCTATAAATACTTTGAACCCAGATTGCTTATAAACTATAGTCTACAACAAATTTTTATTTCACAGAATTATTTTATATTTATGCTCTTGTATGCACTTGTTCGAAGAAGGCAATGGCACCCCACTCCAGTACTCTTACCTGGAAAATCCCATGGGCGGAAGAGCCTGGTAGGTTGCAGTCCATGGGGTCGCGAAAAGTTGGACACAACTGAGGGACTTCACTTTCACTTTTCACTTTCATGCATTGGAGAATAAAATGGCAACCCACTCAATTGTTCTTGCCTGGAGAATCCCAGGGATGGAGGAGCCTGGTGGGCTGCCGTCTATGGGTCGCACAGAGTCGGACACGACTGAAGCGACTTAGCAGCAGCAGCAGAATGCACTTGTTGTTTTATTTCAATTCAGTTCAGTTCAATCGCTCAGTCATGTCCAACTCTTTGTGACCCCAAGGACTGCAGCACACCAGGCTTTCCTGTCCATCACCAACTCCCAGAGCTTGGTCAAACTCATGTCCATCGAGTTGGTGACACCATCCAACAGTCTCATCCTCTTCCTTCCCCTTCTCCTCTTATCTTCATTCTTTCCCAGCATCAGGGTCTTTTCCTATGAGTGGCCAAAGTATTAGAGTTTCAGCTTCAGCATCAGTCCTTTCAATGAATATTCAGGTCTGGTTTCCTTTAGGATTGACTGGTTGGATCTCCTTTCAGTCCAAGGGACTTTCAAGCATCTTCTCCAACACCACAGTTCAAAAGCATCAATTCTTCAGTGATCAGCTTTCTTTATGGTCCAACTGTTACATCCATACATGACTACTGGAAAATCTATAGCTTTGACTGGATGGACCTTTGTTGGCAAAGTAATGTCTCTGCTTTTTAATATGCAGTCTAGGTTGGTCATAGTTTTTCTTCCAAGGAGCAATGTCTTAATTTCATGGCTACAATCACCATCTGCAGTGATTTTGGAGCCCAAAAATATTAAGTCTCTCACTGGGTCATTGTTTCCCCATCTATCTGCCATGAAGTGATGGTAGTGGATGCCATGATCTTAGTTTTTTGAATGTTGAGTTTTAAGCCAACATTTTCAGTCTCCTCTTTAAATTTCATCAAGAGATTCTTTAGTTCTTCTTCACTTTCTGCCATAAGGGTGGTGTCATCAGCATATCTGAGGTTATTGATATTTCTCCCAGCAATCTTGATTCCAGCTTGTGCTTCATCCATCCCAGTGTTTCTCATGATGTACTCTGCATATAAGTTAAATAAACAGGGTTACAGTATACAGCCTTGACGAACTCCTTTTCCTATTTGGAACCAGTCTGTTGTTCCATGTCCAGTTCTAACTGTTGCTTCCTGACCTGCATACAGATTTCTCAGAAGGCAGGTAAGATGTTCTGGTATTCCCCTCTGTTTAAGAATTTTCCACAGTTTGTTGTGATCCATAAAATCAAAGGCTTTGGCACAGTCAATAAAGCAGAAGTAGATGCTTTTCTGGAACTCTCTTGCTTTTTCAATTATCCAATGGATGTTGGCAATTTGATCTTTGGTTCCTCTTCCTTTTTTGTACTTTCTACTTTCTGCCTTTTCTCCTCAGTTCCTCTGCCTTTTGTTACTTTATTTAACAAATATTTATTGTACATCTACATTTGGTCTAGTATTGTATACATTTCTAGAAGCCTTTGCCCTCCAGCAGCATATGATCTAGCGATGCGTACATGCATATAGGTTAAAAGTGTTAAGATAGGTTTATTAAGTAGTGCAATGGCAGTATATGGGAGGGCCAGATAATAAAATCTGTGAAGGCAGACTAGAAAGACTTCTTAAAAAAAAATAACAAAAGCACTATGATGGGAATGACAAGAAGGTGTAAAACTGTTCTTAGGAGAGACTGAGATTATGGTGCTGATACCAGCTACTGAGATCCACTGTGAACATTGCCTCTCAACTCTTGGATCAGTGACATGGAATTAATAGCTTGAAAGAAACCATGGTGGAAAACAGCTTTTTGTTTGTTGTGAGATAAGCAGAAGCCTGATCATAAAATAGTCAGTAAACCACAAAATGAACTAAGTACCTTACATAAAATACATTTGATATATTTTGAGAAAAATTTATAATTTTGTGTGGGTGAAGAATAATATGTTCAATAGAAAGTGAATTTCCTGTAACTTTCATGTACATACCATTCCATTTTTTCCCCTAGGGAGAAATGCAGTGTTGTATTAATGTCTCCTGTAAAGTGAAGTGAAACTGTTAGTTGCTTAGTAGTATTTGACTGTTTGCAACCCCATGGACTGCAATCCACCAGACTCCTCTGTCCATGTAATTCTCCAGGTAAGAAAACTGGAGTGGGTAGCCATTCCCTTCTCCAGGGGGTCTTCCTGATCCAAGGATCACAGCTGCATCTGTTATGTCTCCTGAATTGGCAGGAGGGTTCTTTACCACTAACACCACCTGGGGAACCCATTGTATCTCCTGTCTCTTGTGATAGGGAGCTGCCCTTCGAACAGTGTCTTTATTATTATTTATAAGAGTTTCACTATTGGAATTTGTTTAACTTTCTGAACATAAAAATAATTGTTATTATAATTGTTTTTTTTTTTTGTCTTCATATCCATGAACAGATATCCTTCTTTTACTTGCTCCAAGGAATAATTCATTGTTTTTACATACACTCCATTTTTATTTCTCTTCTATTCCTACTTTCCCATACAGATGGTAAACGGTGATGAGATTACTTAACTTTATCATTGCCATGACAAAGTCTAGAACCAGAAAATCCTGCAGAGAGATAGCTTTGCCCAGAATGTTTTTTTTCTATAATTTATTATAGTCATTTTCAGGTAATTTGAAGTTGTTTACTACATGAATGAAATATCACAGAGAAATACATATTTTTATTTTGGGATAATTTCCTTTTATTCTGATTTGACCAGGGTGAGTTCCAGTCCAGAGCCTATACCATTCATGGGACCAATGACTTTTTTAATAATTCAGACACCCCAGTGATTAACCTAAAGCTTATATTTATTCTATTAATAAAAGAGAACAATATCCGAGAATTCATAAGAATATGTTTCCCTGAATTTACTCTTTCCTTAGAGGTTTCATACCCTTTATTCTAATACTTTGGAAATAATTTTTTGTCCCTTATTTATATGTGTTTTGGGAACTGTGTTTTTCTTCTTTTTTTGCCCTTTATTTGTTTGCTATTGAAATTTTCCTCCATTCCTACTAATTTACACTTATTTGTATTAATTTGAATTCTGGTTTTTATAATTTGTTTATAAGTTTCAGTATTCCTTAATTTTAATAGTTTATGACACTTTCCATCTATTTTTCTTTTTTTCTTTTAGTTTAGTAGATATTGCATGGTGCCAACTGCAAGTCTCCATTTCTCCTATATTGACAACATTTTCAGGAAGGCATAAACACAACAAATAAGATTATATTCTAAGCCTCTTTTGTATTTAAGGTTAGACATGTGTCTAAATGAAGTTGCTCAGTCATGTCCGACTCTTTGCAACCCCATGGACTGTAGCCTACCAGGCTCCTCCGTCCCTGGGATTCTCCAGGCAGGAATACTGAAGTGGGTTGCCATTTCCTTCTCCAGGGGATATTCCCAACCCAGGGATCGAACCTGGGTCTCCTATATTGCAGGCAGATGCTTTACCATCTGAGCCACCAGGAAACTCAAACTTTGGCCAGTAGAATGTAACTCTGATATTATGTGCAGTTTATAGTGACTTCCCTAAGAGACATTATTGCATGCCCATTGCCCATTTTAATTCATTAATATTTCCATCCTATTGTTGAAATACAGATGATTCCTAAGACATTAAGATTTTAAGGAATAGAGGAGTGATGAATTTCGTGGAGCAGACCCACTATATAAGCCACTGATGTTCAGTTCAGTTCAATCTCTCAGTCATGTCCGACTCCTTGCAACTCCATGAATTGAAGCACGCCAGGCCTCCCTGTCCATCACCAACTCCCGGAGTTCACTCAGACTCACATCCATCGAGTCAGTGATGCCATCCAGCCATCTCATCCTCTGTCGTCCCCTTCTCCTCCTGCCCCCAATCCCTCCCAGCATCAGAGTCTTTTCCAGTGAGTCAACTCTTTGCATGAGGTGGCCAAAATACTGGAGTTTCAGCTTCAGCATCATTCCTTCCAAAGAAATCCCAGGGCTGATCTTCAGAATGGACTGGTTGGATCTCCTTGTGGTCCAGGGGACTCTCAAGAGTCTTCTCCAAAACCACAGTTCAAAACCATCAATTCTTCTGCGCTCAACCTTCTTCACAGTCCAACTCTCACATCCATACATGACCACAGGAAAAACCATAGCCTTGACTAGACGAACCTTTGTTGGCTAAGTAATGTCTCTGCTTTTGAATATGCTATCTAGGTTGGTCATAACTTTCCTTCCAAGGAGTAAGCGTCTTTTAATTTCATGGCTGCAGTCACCATCTGCAGTGATTTTGGAGCCCCCAAAAATAAAGTCTGACACTGTTTCCACTGTTTCTCCATCTATTTCCCATGAAGTGGTGGGACTTGGATGCCATGATCTTCGTTTTCTGAATGTTGAACTTGAAGCCAACTTTTTCAGTCTCCGCTTTCACTTTCATCAAGAGGCTTTTTAGTTCCTTTTCACTTTCTTCCATAAGGGTGGTGTCATCTGCATGTCTGAGGTTATTGATATTTCTCCAGGCAATCTTGATTCCAGCTTGTGCTTCTTCCAGCCCAGCATTTCTCATGATGTACTCTGCATATAAGTTAAATAAGCAGGGTGACAATATACAGCCTTGACGTACTCCTTTTCCTATTTGGAACCAGTCTGTTGTTTCATGTCCAGTTCTACTGTTGCTTCCTGACCTGCATACAGATTTCTCAAAAGGCAGGTCAGGTTGTCTGGTATTCCCAACTCTTTCAGAATTTTCCACAGTTTATTGTGATCCACACAGTCAAAGGCTTTGGCATAGTCAATAAAGCAGAAATAGATGTTTTTCTGGAACTCTCTTGCTTTTTCCATGATCCAGCGGATGTTGGCAATTTGATCTCTTGTTCCTCTGCCTTTTCTAAAATCAGCTTGAACATCAGGAAGTTCACAGTTCACATATTGCTGAAGCCTGGCTTGGAGAATTTTGAGCATTACTTCATTTACTGTATACCTCCAGAACAAACTTCCAATATGTTCGATCCACTGCTAAGTTTTTTCCTGACATTCAAACCTAGACACTGTTTTAATAATACAGGTGGATATTTTTTTTCCTTTTGAGTATGTTCCTTTGTATTCATCTTAAGACCCTCCACCTTAGTAGAAACATAACTTTAAAAACAGTAAATTAGTATACGAGACAGCAAAAGAGACACTGATGTATAAAACAGTCTTTTGGACTCTGTGGGAGAGGGAGAGGGTGGGATGATTTGGGAGAATGCCATTGAAACATGTATAATATCATATATGAAACGAGTTATCAGTCCAAGTTCGATGCACTGTACTGGATGCTTTGGGCTGGTGCACTGGGACAACCCAGAGGGATGGTATGGGCAGGGAGGATGGAGGGGGTTCAGGATGGGGAACACATGTATACCTGTGGTGGATTCATGTTGATATATGGCAAAACCAATACAATATTGTAAAGTTAAAAAATAAAATAAGAAAAATTTAAAAAAATACTAAATTATTGCATCCTTAGAGGACAAAGATTCAGTGAATGAGAAAAAGAAAGCAAAATAGTAATAGAAAATACCACCTACTGTTACAGAAGTTGTGAGAGAAAAATGTTGCAAGCAGTGAATAGTTGATAGTATAAAATGCTTCAGAACAAGTGAATCTGAGAAATGTACACTGAATGTGGAATTATAAGATACTTTGTAATTTTCAATGTTACAATTTTAAGCTGTGTTCTAGCTGTTGCATGTTAGCATTGATACCCTGTTCTAGTCAGTGTATACAGTGTATAATAAAGTTTCCCATTTTTATTCACTTTGAGTTTATAGTACATAAAAATGTACTGTACCTGTAGCTTTTTTGATATCTATAAGCAGATTTTTTATACCTATAGTTTTCACAGAAATTGCTATATCCCCTTCTTCCCATGGTTTTCTGTAAGTAGAGTATACATTCCCCTCTTTTTGATGTTAGGTTTAGCCATGGGGCTTGCTTTGACTAATGGACTAGGGTTAAATCCTTAAGAGGTATCATGTGTTTCTGCTCACATACGTTGCACTTTTCCCTCAGAAATGAAAAGAGCGTGGCTTGAGCTGTGCACCCAATGCACAATCTTTTTTTTTTTTAATTTTTATTTTATTTTTAAACTTTACAATATTGTATTAGTTTTGCCAAATATCGAAATGAATCCGCCACAGGTATACCTGTGTTCCCCATCCTGAACCCTCCTCCCTCCTCCCTCCCCATACCCTCCCTCTGGGTCGTCCCAGTGCACCAGCCCCAAGCATCCAGTATTGTGCATTGAACCTGGACTGGCGACTCGTTTCATACATGATATTATACATGTTTCAATGGCATTCTCCCAAATCTCCCCACCCTCTCCTTCTCCCACAGAGTCCATAAGACTGATCTATACATCAGTGTCTCTTTTGCTGTCTCGTACACAGGGTTATTGTTACCATCTTTCTAAATTCCATATATATGCGTTAGTATACTGTATTGGTGTTTTTCTGTCTGGCTTACTTCACTCTGTATAATAGAAAGAATACATTTGAATCAGTTCTAATGAGATGGATGAAACTGGAACCAATGCACAATCTGAAGTATAGCCATCCCAGTCAACCCACAGATACTAGAGAGAATTGATGATTGTTATAAGGTTCTGAGATTTAGAAGTTGTTTCTTATACATCATTATCATAGCAGTAAAATAGTATACAATTGGTAAACACTTATCTAAGTAATGATGATACAAATGATGAACAAAATGGTGCATATATTTTTCAATAAAGTTCTTGGTGAAAATGAAAAAAAGTTTCTTTCATTTTTACTTGAAAAATGCAGGAAATTTTGGTCAGCCCAATATGTGATGACCAGACTGTACTAATGACATAAGTTGCCACAGTTCCAAGAACTGGTCTCAATAAAATGGGGACAAACTGACCCTGGAACTGAAGACTAAGTGTGCTTAATTAAGATGATGCTGATCAGACCACCTCATGACCAATTTTGAGATGACTGTCAGAGCTGACTGTACAGTTTCTGCATGTAGCCTTTAGCCTAAAAAGCTCTTCTCAGGAGTGAGGGTGAGTTAGCCTTTGGACAGACATAAATATATAAACATACACACACATATATACATATACACACATATATGTATATACACATGCATATGTACAGTACTCTGTTTAGTTGCAGAGGGTTCTGCAGAAGCAGATTGCATTTGGTTTAGTGAATCATCATTTACATTACTAATAATTTTTAGACAGTGGGTCCCACATTTTAATTTTGCACAGGGCATCACAAATTTTGTAACCATTTCTGACTACATACACTAACCACAGAGGTTTAAAAAATGTTTCAATCTTACTCTTCTGATGATAAAACAGATCCATAGATGTTAAGTAATTTGTGTGAATTTCCATATACTATATAGCAAATGGTAGAGTAGGATTTCTAATTCCAGATTTAGTATTCTTTTTACTACTCCATTTTATTTTGATCTTTTTTAAATAAAATTGGTCATTTTCAAGTTTAAAATAAAATTTTCAGAATTTTATGATGTGTCTGTTATTTTTCAAGATAGGAACTTTAAAACAGTTCATGTATAATTAATAACATTATTCTTTATTATCGTTATGTTAGAAGGGGGAAAATTCTCTCTTTAGAAGCCATAGCAGTCACTTGAAAAAGAACTTGGACTGGCTCACTTTGGTCACATGCCCATCCATGAGATCCAACTCTGAATAGCACGTTTTTGTTAACTAGTTTGCATTTCCTGGCCAATCCCTAAACTGGAAGTTATGCAAAGTACCATTCACATCTTATGAACTAATATGGAGGACAACTAGTTCCCCAAAACCACAGTTGACAGGCAGATACAATATTTCTACTAAGTAGTTAAGATGGAATATTAAGCCATATTTATCATATTATAAAATCCATGTTATTTTTAAAACCACAATGCAGATTTCTGGGGCTAACTCTATGCTAGCACTACCATCTCATGTTTTAATATATTCTTAGTGATATAACATGGAATGATCTGCCTGTGTTAGAAAAACTCCTTACATATAGTCTTTGCTGAAATGTGATATCTCATAGGACATTTATAGAAGCAAGTTATTGTTAGCAAATAGGCCATCCTAATACCTTATTGGCTTCTATGTGATTTGGGGCTAGTCATTTGTAGATTGCATAGTTTATGATGTTTCTATGTGTCCAGAGTCTGTGATCATGGCCCAAAAAAAGAGGTATTGCAGAATGACTGGAAAAATTAACTGTCATCTTTACCTCTCTGCTTTATATCAGCTTCCATAGTAGCTAATTTTTGTATTATTCATTGTAATTATAGTATTCTAAACTGCATGTGGAAACTAGATATCTTCTTTATATCATGAAATATTTTGGTTCAAAGCATTCCTGTGGGTTTTCCTTTTTCAGTGTATTTTATTTCTTGTAATTTTTAGTGAAATATATAACCTTATATAGTCATTTCCTGAGTAGAAATTCACACACACACACACACACACACACATATAGTGTACATTTTAAGTGAAATATTACTTTTTAGATACAATCCACTTATACTGAGAACAAGCAAAATAACACAAATAAATACGTTGATAAAACAAAGAACATAGTTGTTTTAAATTGAATTTAAAGCCTAGCTAGAAAAAAACATTTTTCAACGTATCACAGCTAGAACCAGTCCTGATGCGGTCCTAATGAATTTCTGAGTAATTATGTTTTTGATTCTTTTTTTTTTTTTTTTAAATCAGAACAATCATCTTTGCTATCCTTTCCATGGAGTTCAACAATGGATTAGAATAATTATCCTGTAGATTAAATAAAATTTTAAACTACTTTATCTTCTTACAATGGAGTTTACTATTGGTACTTATGAATTTAGTATATACATTCTTTCTCTATTTTTGTTTTTATCTGGATGGAGAAATGTAATAAGCTTAACAACAACAAATGAATGAAGAAAAATTCTCCAAAATACCCTTTTACATAGATTGGACAATGTGACAGTGTTGAAATTTCTGGAAGTCTTTAAAAGGGATTTTTCTCATCTGGAAATGGCACCCACAAGTGCTTCCTGCAATATGCACCTAATTGTAAGCATTCCAGTAACCATACTGTGTACTTGAAAACTATGGCAATCAGAGAGAAAACGAAGAACAAACTCCCTGCCCACCACCATCCCACAGAAACTTTAGTCCTTCAGGTGTTTCCAGAACCACAAAACCAGTCCTGGACTAGCTACTTCTAGAACTCTTTTGTACGGGATTATAAACTCTTACTATAAACTGAAAGCCAACATACTGCTTTATTTACTTATTGAATGAAATTCCCAGGTTACAAATTTGTTCTTTTTGTGTATTTGAGATTCTGTTTTCCTCTTTTTAAATATTCAAATCCTCTCTACACCCTAACATCAACATAATTAATTATTATGTTTCAGTTCTTTTCAGATTTGCAATATTTTTCTTAGAATAGAACTCATGTAAATGGATTGGAGAATGTAAAATATCCAAATAGATTGAAGCAAAACTAGTTAATTGATGCTTTTAGTAATATAGTTTTAAAGCATAGAGATTCTTTAAATATACTTGTGGGTTGATATAGCACTTTTAAAAAACCCATATATTTAGGATTCATATATAAAATCTAAGTCAGAGTTGCTATTTACAAAGAAAAGTGTGATGGGCTTAAATCTAGATGTACGAGTGAAACAATAGTGATCAGCCACTGACAGAGTTCTGCTCTCTGAAGCATACAGAGTCTCAGTTGTGCTTTACCCACAGCTCTTCAAAAGATTTTTGATCCGTAGATAAAGAATTTGTTAATACTTTAAAGTTTTAAACTTAAGATCTATAAAGATTTTTCTTTTTCTGAGTCTCATACGTGATAGTTTTACTTAAGCAAGAAAATTCCTTCAGTATCGAGACCAACAACTCACCCCAGGCATTTTTGGGATACTAACATTACAACAAAAAATAAAAGAGATGTCTGGAAAAAAATGTAGTTAAGGACATAATGCAATGAAAGAGAAGAAATGACCTAAAGATTGGGTATTTTATGAATTAATACTGAGGGAGATTTAATTCTTTTCCTGTCCTTAACACTTCTATTATTGCCCCTTCATAATTTTGCCTAACTCAAGGTGTAAATTTAATTTCACATTCATCAGAAAGGATGTTCTTAATATCTCTTAATGGCAATGGATTTGATTTTTTTTTCTTTTTCTCTCATTGCATGTTGGTTTTGACTTTTTTTCTGGAATCTATCTCATTTTAACTTACATCATTGATGCCTGTGATTTTATTGGATTTTAAGTTTTCTGAACCCATCTACATGTTATTCTTCCTTACCATTCAGCTTCTTTCAATGGCAGCTGCTCAGTTGATATGCTTGAGAACATCCATGAATGACTAGAAGAAATCTCACATTATAATTGCATCTAGAGAGGAACTGAGGTGCGTCTAGAGGGGCTATTGTCACAGCACCTGAGGCCAAGAGAGATTATGAAGTACACATACCCAAGTACTTGGCGTTCGTAGCTCAGGCGCTTCCTTAAGACATCTAATAGCTACAATTGTTCTTTCCACTGGCACCTCCATTGCCCGAGGGATATGCTGCTGCTGCTAAGTCACTTCAGTCGTGTCCGATTCTGTGCGACCCCATAGATGGCAGCCCACCAGGCTCCCCCCCGTCCCTGGGATTCTCCAGGCAAGAACTCTGGAGTGGGTTGCCATTTCCTTCTCCAGTCGAGGGATATGAATAAAGGACAAACAGTCTTTTGCTTAATCATTATTCTATAGATTTATAAGATTACTTTTTTAAAATGAATATTCCTGGGAATAGTCACCCTTCAATTTTAATTCAGTTACAGGTATCTCCCACTTTTTGAAAGTTTAATTCAGAGGGATGGTATGGGGAGGGAGGAGGGAGGAGGTATCTCGGATTCCAAAACTAATTTTTGAAAGTTTAAAAATAAAATAAAATTTGAAGAAAGAAAAAAAAAAAAAAAAAAAAAAAAAAAAAAAAAAAAGAAAGTTTGCTCTATACCACTTCGCTTTTACAAAAACCTACATTAGCATTTATTTCTTTTCACATACCCAAAGAAATACAAAATGGATTTTCCTTTTTACAAAAAACAGTGAAGAGTAAAAATGGCAGTCAGATTATTTTGCAGCTGGTGAGAACCCGAAGTGGGAAGAGTGGCACCACCAAGCTCCTTTCCTGGGCACTGCAGTCAGCATCTCATCCATAGCTTAATGAAACATCAGTAAGCATCTGTACTTTAGCTTGATGTGTCCAAAGGTAATTGCTTCCTGTTTGAACAATATTCTGCTTACCACTGATGTCATATTAATGCTCTACTTTTTGGCTAATGGGGAATCTCTCTATTATGAAGTGAAGACCTGGGATCTGAATTGTTAAAAACAGTGTAGGCAATATTGATGTAGATGGCCCAGAAACTACCTTTTGGGAAACATTGTTTTAATTATTTTCTTCCTCATATGGTTGGTTGTTAGCTTCTAAACATATCCCAGACCCCCTTTACATCAGTTATTGCAAAAGAAAAAGAAAACAATTAAAGAAAGGATGTATCCTGCAAAACTCCAATTGTAATGGTAGTGAAATTATTTGACAAGAACTCAAACAGAAATTATCATTTCTTACTATTAACCCAGCTACAAATGAATCCCACCTGTGAACAAGGTATTGGTTGCTCAGTCGTGTCTTAAGTCTTTGAGAGTTAAGACATTCCCTTCTCCAGGGGATCTTCCTGACCCAGAGATAACCCAGGAGACCTGTCCATGAGACCCTGGGCCTCCTGCATTGGCAGGCAGATTCTTTACTGTCTGAGCCACCAGGATGAATAAGGTGGTACATCTTACTACTAACATTATTACTAACATTTCATAACTCACAGCTTTATAGATGAGGAATGCACGACAGACAATTCTGGATATGTAGTTGAAACAATGATGACCAACCACTGGCATTCATATGACTCCAAGTCAAAATGCCCAATTATTGCAACATTATCATAAATTTTTACTGAGAATTAGAAAACACAAACTTGTTTTAAAATGACATTTCTTCATTTTGTGAAACCTAAATTCTCTATAGAAATATTGCAAATAATAATTTCCATTTTTGCTTCCTGTATAATAAGTTTATATACCATAATTTCAATATTAAAAATTAGAGGATATTAAAGCAAAAATCGAATATCTTCTTGGTAGAAATCTTTTTTCAAAATCCAACACAATGTATTTTATTTCTTTATATTATGATTTACATACCATTTTGGGGGATCTTTATTTAATTTTTTAAAGTTCTCATTGTATAGGGTTACATTTTGTTTTAAATATTATTTCTCTTTTCTGACATTTAATTATTATCAGTAAAATTAAAATTTAATTAGTATCTAATTGGTGGTACTAAAATATTAAATTTATTTTTCTATCTGTATCTTACATAATGCAATTTATCAGAAAGTTAGATCACTTTCCTTGTGAAAATATGGTCTATTTTAAGCTGTATTCTTACTTAACACTGATATAACCTTTGTGGTATAATCTTAGTAATATATTTCATGATAATAATTTTTATGTCACATATATTCATTTAAACAATGGACTGAGGACTTCCCTGGTAGTCCAGTGGTTAAGACTGTGTTTCCACTGCAGAGGGGGCTGGTTAAATCTTGGTTTGGGAACTAAGATCCCATATGCCACTGGGTGCCACACACATACGCACAAAAATGGTTCTGGTAAAGTTGTGCTATGGGATAAACTGATTTCTAAACTGTTAATCCAATGACTACATCATTTAAGTAGCTATTATTCTTCTAGCTAATAAATTTTTGTTCAATATTGTTTTTAATCCCTAAATTATTTCCTATACAGTCATGTACACATGTGAGAGTTGGACCATAAAGAAGGCTGAACATTGAATAATTGATGCTTTCAAACTGTGGTGCTGGAGAAGACTCTTGAGAGTCTCTTGGACTCCAAGGAAATCAAACCAGTCGATCCTAAAGGAAATCATCCCTGAATATTCATTAGAAGGACTGATGCTAAAGCTGAAGCTCCAATACTTTAGCCACCTGATGTGAAGAGTCAACTCATTTGGAAAAGACTGATGCTGGGAAAGACTGAAGGCAAAAGGAGAAGAGGGTGGGAGCAGATGAGATGGTTAAATAACATCACCAACTCAATGGACATGAATCTGAGCAAACTTTGGGAAATAGTGAATGACAGGGAGACCTGGTGTGCTGAAGTCCATGGGGTCACAAAGAATCTGACATGACTCAGGGACTGAACAACAACAGCAAAGGAAGTAGGAGTTAGGATTTGAATCCAGCCAGCCTAACTCCATGGACTTTACTATATCTGTAATGATAATGGATATGTGTATAAAGTCCATTTTTTTAATTGTTTATTTGGAAGGAAGAAATTTCCTGTTCCTAATTTTTTATTTTAGAGGCATGCTATCACCTTTTGGACAGTATGTCACCTTTTTTAGTAAAACAAACCAACAAACAGAAATTGAAGCATTGTAAGAGAAGTAGTTTATGTGGAAAAATGACAAGATTTTCAGGTTTTTGAGATACTGACTCACAGGAAAAAAATGTGAAAGGTATTTGCATAGAAAACCCCAAAGTCCAAAATAGTTTACAATGTCATTGGGTTAACAGGTAGCTCTTCTGAGAAGAAAAACAGCAAATTTCTCACAGAATTATTATATCTGCAAATGTTATATATCTTCAAATATCACTATTCCAAAGTCAAGGATGAAATTGTAAATCTGTAATTTATAGGAAAACAAAATTGAAGGTTTTATTTTAATTTGAGAATGAGAAGCAGATGAGGTGAATAAAGGGTCTCTTTAATTCTTTTTAATTCATATGAAGTACGAATGCTTGTTTTCTTCTCTCATTTGTGGAATATTGTCTGCATTTATAATGGAGACAACACAAGAGGTGTCAATTTTGTTTCCCTAGCGGTTCCATGGAGTCACAGAGTCAGACACAACTGAGCAACTGAACTGAACTGAACTAATGATCTTGGACAAATATCATCATCAAGCACAATATCAAAAAACAACCAAATAGTGTGCCTTTTAATTTACTGTATAATATGTAAATATATGTCATGCTGCTGCTGCTGCTAAGTCGCTTCAGTTGTGTCCGACTCTGTGTGACCCCATAGACGGCAGACCACCAGGCTCCCCCGTCCCTGGGATTCTCCAGGCAAGAACACTGGAGTGGGTTGCCATTTCCTTCTCCAATGCAGGAAAATGAAAATTGAAAGTGAAGTCACTCAGTCTGTCCGACTCTTTGCGACCCCATGGACTGCAGCCCACCTGGCTCCTCCGTCCATGGGATTTTCCAGGCAAGAGTGCTGGAGTAGGGTGCCGTTGCCTTCTCAGAAATATATGTCATAGGTAAACTTAATCGAAAAACGATCTTATTGCATTCTGGGGTCAATGTATAGGAGATAATATATAAAGCTGATGGATTCAAAGGACTTCCCTTGTGGTTCGGCTGGTAAAGAATCTGCCGGCAATACGGGAGACCTGGGTTCGATCCCTGGGTTGGGAAGATCCCTTGGAGAATGGAATGGCTACCCACTCCAGTATTCTGGCCTGGAGAATTCCATGGATCACAAGAGTCAGTTTGGGCTTATCCCTCTTTACTCTAAGGATTATGTTTTGTTTTGTTTGTTTGTTTGTTTTTTTTTGATAGTTGGATGGCATCACCGACTGGATGGACATGAGTTTGAGCAAGCTCTGGGAGTTGGTGATGGACAGGGAAGCCTGGTGTGCTGCAGTCCATGGGGTTGCAAAGAGTCGGACATGACTGAGAAACTGAATTGAACTGGATTCAAAATAATTTATGAGGTTCATGTATCCAAGGTAATATCAAGGAATGAAAAAATGGCCTGAAAAAAAAAAAGGCAAGAACTTATATTAGGCTGTATGGATATGGACAGGAGCTTTTAGTATGGCAAATGAGGCTTTAGAAGTTCTGATTTCTGTGGGGTGCCATCATTCTTTGAATTAGTCACTTAGAATTTGTGATCCTTGATCATTTGAGATATAGTAGTAAAACAGAGAGCCTCTTGTTTAAGAAGAATGGGAATAGACAGATGAGACTGGCTCTGATTTGTGCCTTGGGTGAAACCCTGTTTCTTCTACATTTTGTAAGGTTGATGAACTTTAATGACTGACAACAGACTGACATGACCTCATAACTGTGAACCCATCAAATTTTGCAATCTCTTAAATCAGCTTCAGAGACCAATGCTACAGTCACCAGACTAAAGCTTTCTGCCCAATGCTATCTAAAATCATGTGAGTGGAGAGATAATATTTTACACTAATGCAAATGTGAAAGACATATTTGCATTATGGTTTTCCAAATTCCAAATCATAAGACAAATCAGTTGTACAATTGGGAAAATGCAAAAATGTTCTGAGGCTGAAAAATTTTAAATGCTGATATGTGGACTCAAATGTCGAGGTTGTCATTTTGGGTAATAAGAGCAGGAGCTAGTTGAAAAGAAGCTATCAATCCCTCAGTCTTGTAGCTGATGCTATGAAATATGTGTGTATTTGTGTTTTCTGATAATGATGATTCATTCTTGTGAACAAAATCAATATTAATAAGAAAAATTAATAGGCATGTGTACTTTACACAAATCCTATGAATATTTTTCTAATATACAGAAAAGTTTTGAAAGCAAAATTACTCAGTAAAGTCACAATTTTGACATGTGACTGTGTGTTGTGCTATAATCCTTGCTAAGAGATTGTAATTGTGATCCAAATACCCAGTAACATTCACTGGTATTTTCCAGTGCTCAAATTATTCACTATTGGTTATAGTTGTTTGTAAAAACCACAGAAGATTTGATAATTCTTCTTTGTTAAATAATTATCAGGTATATCTAAAATTTAATTAAAACTATGAAGAATGTGTATTTTGTTTACGGTTTTGTTTGCTGTGTAAAAGTGTTTAAGTTTAATTATATCCCATTTGTTTATTTGTGCTTTTGTTTCCATTACTTTAGGAGACAGGTTTAAAAAAATATTGCTGTGATTTACTTCAAAGAATATTCTATTTATGTTTTCTTCTAAGAGCTTTATAGTATCTGGTCTTACATTTAGGTTTTTAATCCATTTTTAATTTACTTTTATGTATGGTGTTAGAGAATGCACTAATTTCATTCTTTTACATGTAGCCATCCAGTTTTCCTAGTATGACTTATTGAAGAGACTGTCTTTTCTCCATTGTATGTTCTTGCCTCTTTTGTTGTGGATCTATTGGCCACAAGTGCATGGGTTTATTTCTGGGCTTTCTATTCTGCTCCATTGATCCATATGTCTGTTTTTGTGCCAGTACCATATTCTTTTGATTACTGTAAGTTTACAATATAGTCAGAAGTCAGGGAGCCTGATACCTCTAGCTCTGTTCTTCTATTGTTTTGGCTATTTAGGGTCTTTTCTGTTTCTATACAAATTTTTTTTTCTTTCAGTTCTGTAAAAAATGCCATTGGTAATTTTATAGGTATTACACTGACTCTGCAAATTGCCTTCAGGAGTAGTCATTTAACAATATGTATTCTTCCAATCCAAGAACACAATATATCTTTCCATCTGTCTTTATACTGTCTTCAATTTCTTTCATCAGCACCTAATAGTTTTTGGAATATAGGTCTTCTTTTCCCTCTTTAGGTAGGTTTATTCCTAGGTATTTTATTATTTTTGATGCAATGGTAAATTAGATTGTTTCCTTAATTTCTCTTTCTGATATTTTGTTGTTAGCATATAGAAATCCAAGTTTACTGTATATTAATATTATTCCTGTAGCTTACCAAATTCATTCTTGAGTTCTAGTAGTTTTCTGGAGGTATGTATAGTATCATGTCAATTTCATAGAGTGACAACCATAATCAAAATGAAAAGGCAACCCACGAAATGAGAGAAAATATATGCAAATCATGCAACTAACAAAAAATTTCGTTTCCAAAATGTACAAACCGCTTATACAGCTCAACATAAGATAAATTAAAAATGGTCAGAAAACCTAAATAGATATTTCTCCAAAGAAGACATACAGATGACCAACTGTCACATGAAAAGATGCTCAACATTGTGAATACTTAGAGAAATGCAAATCAATACTACAAGGTATCACCACAAATCTACAAAACTACAGTCAGAATGACATTTGTATCACCAGTCAGAATGGCATTTGTAGACTTGTACACTTAAAAAGTCTGCAAATAATAAACGCTGGAGAGTGTGTGGAAAAACAGAAACCCTCCTACACTGTTGGTAGGAATGTAAATTGGGGCTACCACTATGGAGAAAAGTATGGAGGTTTCTTAAAAACTAAAAACAGAGTTATCATATTATCCAGTAATTCCACTCCTTGGCATATATTTTAAAAAGATGAAAACTCTAATTCAAAAAGATACATGAACCCCAATGTACACTGCAGCACTATTTACAATGCCAAACATGGAAGCAAATTAAATTCCATTGATTTGATGAACTGATAAAAAAGATATGGTGTATATATACACATACATATATATATATATATATATATATATGTATATAAAATAGAATATTATTCAGCAGTAGAAAACAATGAAATAATGCCACTGGCAGCAACATGGATGAATTTAGAGATTACCATACTAAGTAAAGTAAGCCAGACAGAGAAAGACAAGTATCATATGATATCACTTACATTGGAACCTAAAAAAAAAAACAAAAACATAAATGAACTTGCATACAAAACAGACCTTGGTTTGATCCCTGGGTCTGGAAGATTCCCTGGAGAAGGAAATGGCAAACCATTCTAGTATTCTTGCCTGGAGAATTCCACAGACAGAGGAGCCTGGTGGGCACAGTGCATCAGGTCACAAAGAGTCAGACATGAGTGAGAGACTAACACTTTCACAAATAAGAAACAGACTCATAGACGTAGAAACCGAACTTATGATGATTACCAAAGGGGAAAGTGAGGGAAGGATAAATTGGAGTTTGAGATTAATAGATACACCCTGCTATATATAAGATAGATAAACAATAAGGATCTACTTTATAGCACAGGAAACTATATGCAATATCTTTTAATAAGCTATAATGGAAAAGAATTTGAAAATGAATACATATGTATTCACTGGGACATTCCTCATAGCTCAGATGGTAAAGAATCTGCTTGCAATGTGGGAGACCTGGATTCAATCCCTGGAAGATCATCTGGAGGAGGGCATGGCAATCCACTCCAGTCTTCTTGCCTGGAGAATCCCCACGGAAAAAGGAGCCTGGAAGTTTACAGTCCATGGGGTTACAAAGACTGAGCAACTAAGCACATATATTACTAAATTACTTTGCTATACACCTAAAACATTGTAAGCAACTATACTTCAATTAAAAAGTAGTACAAAGAATGACAGGATTATTTTTAAGAAAGATAAAGGAAATCCCTCATTATTACTGGATATATTTTAAATCACCACAATAGAAAGTATCATGGACTAATGCACTTCATATCTATCTTGTATATAATGATACTATAGAAAGGAAAAAAATTGATAATCTTTTGAGCCAATATCTACTGCTCCTGGAAAATAATACACAATTTTGCAGTAGGGACAATAGTTAGAAGAAAAAAAAATAAGATACTTTCTATAGGAAACAAATTATCTTTCAATTACACCTGAAAAATAGGTGAGTTCTTGAGAACTCTAAGTTGTTCTGATTTCTTGTTTCTAAATACAAACACTGCTATATTTTTGAACTTCAGTAACACTGGCTAAATCCAAAATGCAGTACTTGGATGCAATCTCAAAAATGATAGAATGAACTCTGTTTCCAAGGCAAAACATTTACTATCATGATAATCCAAGTGTATCCCCCAAGCAGTAATGCTGAAGATGTTGAATTTGAATGGTTCTATGAAGACCTACCGGAGAAGGCAATGGCACCCCAATCCAGTACTCTTGCCTAGAAAATCCCATGGACGGAGGAGTCTGGTAGGCTGCAGTCCATGGGGTCACGAAGAGTCGGACACAACTGAGCGACTTCACATTCACTTTTCACTTTCATGCACTGGAGAAGGAAATGTCAACCCACTCCAGTGTTCTGCTTGGAGAATCCCAGGGAGAGGGGAGCCTGGTGGGCTGCCGTCTATGGGATCACGCAGAGTCTGACACGACTGAAAGGACTTAGCAGCAGTAGCAGCAGCATGAAGACCTACAAGACCTTTTAGAACTAACACCCAAAAAAGATGTACTTTTCATTATAGTGGGCTGGAATGCAATAGAAGGAAGTCAAGAAACACCTGGATTAACAGGCAAATTTGGCCTTGGGTACAGAATGAAGGACAGCAAAGGCTAATAGAATTTTCCCAAGAAAACATGATGGTCATAGCAAACACCCTCTTTCAATAACACAGGAGAAGTCTCTACACACAGACATCACCAGATGGTCAAAACCGAAATCAGATTGATTGTATTCTTTGCAGCCAAAGATGAAGAAGCTCTACACAGTCAGCAAAAACAAGACTGGGAGCTGACTGTGGCTCAGATCATGAACTCCTTATTGCAAAAATAGACTGAAATTGAAGAAAGTGGGGAAAACCACCAGATCATTCAGGTATGACCTAAATCAAATCCCTAATGATTTTACAGTGGAAGTGAGAAATAGATTTAAGGGACTAGATCTAATAGACAGGGTGCCTGATGAACTATGGATGGAGGTTCGTGACATTGTACAGGGATGTCTTCTGACAGGGATCAAGACCATCCCCAAGAAAAAGAAATGCAAAAAAGCAAAATGGATGTCTGAGGAGGCCTTACAAATAGCTGTGAAATGAAGAGAAGCAAAAAGCAAAGGAGAAAAGGAAAGATATGCCCATTTGAATCCAGAGTTCCAAAGAATAGAAAGGAGAGATAAGAAAACCTTCCTAAAGGATCAATGCAAAGAAATAGAGGAAAAAAATAGAATGGGAAAGACTACAGATCTCTTTAAGAAAATTAGAAATACCAAGGGAACATTTCATGCAAAGATGGGCTCAATAAAGGACAGAAATGGTATGGACTTAACAGAATAAGAATATATTAAGAAGAGGTGGCAAGAATACACAGAAAAACTGTACAAAAAAGTTCTTCATGACCCAGATAATCACAATGAGTGATCACTGACCTAGAGCCAGACATCCTGGAATGTGAAGTCAAGTGGGCCTTAGGAAACATAACTATGAACAAAGCTAGTGGAGGTGATGGAATTCCAGTTGAGCTATTTCAAATCCAAAAAGATGATGCTGTGAAAGAGCTTCTCTCAATATGTCAGCAAATTTGGAAAATTCAGGAGTGGCCACGGAACTGGAAAAGGTCAGTTTTCATTCTAGTCCCTAAAAAAGGGAATCCCAAAGAATGCTCAAACTACTGCACAATTACGTCTCACACACTAGTAAAATAATGCTCAATATTCTCCAAGCCAGGCTTCAAAAATACATGAACCATGGAATTTCAATGTTCAAGCTGATTTTAGAAAAGGCAGAGGAACCAGAGATCAAATTGCCAACATCTGCTGGATCACCCAAAATCAAGAGATTTCCAGAAAAAAACATCTGTTTCTGCTTTATTGACTATGCCAAAGCTTTTGACTTCGTGGATCACAATAAACTGTGGAAAATTTTGAAAGAGAAGGGAATGCCAGACCACCTGACCTGCCTCTTGAAAAATCTGTATGCAGGTCAGTAGGCAACAGTAGAACTGGACATGGAACAACAGACTGGTTCCAAATAGGAAAAGGAGTACATCAAGGCTATATATCATCACCCTGCTTATTTAACTTATAAGCAGAGTACATCATGAGAAACACTGGGCCAGATAAGCACAAGCTGAAATCAAGATTGCCTGGAGAAATATCAATAACCTCAGATATGCAGATGATACCACCCTTATGGCAGAAAGTGAAGAAGAACTAAAGAGCCTCTTGATGAAAGTGAAAGAGGAGAGTGAAAAAGTTGGCTTAAAGCTCAACATTCAGAAAACTGAGATCATGGCATCTGGTCCCATCACTTCATGGCAAATAGATGGGGAAACAGTGGAAACAGTGGCAGACGTTTTTGAGGGGGGGCTCCAAAATCACTGCAGATGGTGACTGCAGCCATGAAATTAAAAGACAGTCTTTGGAAGGAAAGTTATGACCAACGTAGACAGCATATTAAAAAACAGAGACATTACTTTGCCAACAAAGGTCCGTCTAGTCAAGGCTATGGTTTTTCCTGTGGTCATGTATGGATGTGAGAGTTGGACTAGAAAGAAAGCTGAGTGCCAAAGAATTGATACTTTTGAACTGTTGTGTTGGAGAAGACGCCTGAGCATCCCTTGGACTTCAAGGAGTTTCAACCAGTCTATCATAAAGATCAGTCCTGAGTGTTCATTGGAAGGACTGATGTTGAAGCTGAAACTCCAAGAGTTTGGCCACCTCATGTGAAGAGCAGACTCATTTGTAAAGACCCTGATGTTAGGAAAGATTGAAGTTGGGAGGAGAAGGGGACAACAGAGGATGAGATGGTTGGATGGCATCACTGACTGAATGGACATGAGTTTGAGTCAACTCCAGGAGTTGGTGATGGACAGGGAGTCCTGGCATGCTGCAGTCCATGGGGTTGCAAAGAGTTGGACACATCTGAGCCACTTAACTAAACTGAAATGAGCTGAACACTGGCTTAGATTAAACAGATACTGCCCAAGTTAGGTGCATGCAAATCTCTGACTTCGAATGAAAACAATGCTGAATCAAAAGATTTAGTTCCCTGATACTATTTTTCCAATTCAATGAAATGGATATTTATTGGCTATTTTAAACTCTCTTCTTTTTTTTTAACATTTGAATTTAAGGTTATATATTTTCCCATAAACTTGCATTTTATGAAACAAACACACTTTATGTATTATTTCCATTATTATTTCATTCAAAATAACAATGCTTAAAACTGTGATTTCTTCTTTAATTTATGTATTTCTTAATTGAAAATCTTATAGGGAATTTTATAGTTATTTCTTTGGTGCTGTTTTTAACTTCTTTCCACTGTGGTTAGAAAGTACACTTTTTATAATCTTAATCCTTTGAAATTATTTGAGACTTGAGTAATGGCTGAAGATATGCTTATTTTTTAAAAATATTCCAAGTATACTTGTAAAGTACGTGCATTTTGACTTCTGGGAAGCATTTTCTTATAGTTCTCAATTAGATCATTTTGTTAATCAAGCTTTTCTAAACGTATAAATCTTTACTGATTTTTGTAAATATTTTTCATAATTATTCATAAGTATGCCAAATCTCATGCTATGAATATAAATTGGTCTGTTTTCCCTTTTGTTTGGCTCTGTTTTGTTCAATCTATTGAGAGTGTTTTCGATTGCATATAAATTTATAAATGTCACTTTTCCTAATGACTGGGTCCTTGTATTACAATGAAATGTTCTTCTTTATTAAAATAATTTTTGCTTTAAAATCTACTTTTCTGATATTACTATAATGGTTTCACTTTGATAAATTATTTAGTGGTGATATTTTTAAAATTTATTCATTTACTTGGGGTGCAGTATGGAGATTTCTTGAAAGAAATGAAAAATACAGCTAATATATGACCCATAAATCCCACTTCTGGGCATATATCTTGAGAAAAACATGGTTAAAAAGGATACATGAACATCAGTGTTCATTGCAGTACTGTTTTTTATAGACAAGACATGGAAACAATCTAAATGCCTATTGACAGATGAATGGATAAAATGTAGTACATATATACAATGGAATATTACTCAATCATTAAAAAGAATGAAATAATACTATTTGCAGCAACACAGAAAGACCTGGAGATTATCATGCTAAGTGAAGTAAGTCAGACAGAAAAAGACAGATAACATATGATATCTCTTATATGCCAAATCTAAAAAAGAAATGATACAGATGAACTTATTTATAAAACAGAAATAGACTCACAGATTTAGAGAATGAACTTAAGTTTACCAAGGGGAAGAGTGGAGGGGAATGATAGATTGGGAGATTGGGATTGACATGTGCACACTACTATATTTAAAATATGTAATCATCAAAGACCTACTGTATAGTGTAGGGCATGTGTGCATACTAAGTCGCTTTAGTCATATCCAACTCCTTGTGACCCTATGGACTGTAGCCCACCAGGCTCCCCTATCCATCTCCAGGCAAGAGTACTGGGTTGCCATGTCCTCCTCCAGGATAGCATAGCAAACTCTGCTCAGTATTCTGTACTAACTGTGGGAGTTGATGATGGACAGGGAGGCCTGGCGTGCTGCGATTCACGGGGTCGCAAAGAGTCGGACACGACTGAGTGACTGAACTGAACTGAACTGTGCTCAATATTCTGTACTAACCCAAATGAGAAAGGAATTTGAAAAACAATAGATATACGTATATGTATAACTGAATCCCTGGGCTGTACATCACTAAAACTAACAGAGCATTGTTAATCTACTATTTTTTAAAATAGCAACTATTCATTTTTAAAAAGTAGATTCATATATCCAAGTTTTTCCAAATGTTTTACTTCAGTGTTTTCTAAAAACCAAATCAAGTGCCAAAAAGTATATACTTTGTGTGTGTATATATATATATATATATATATATACACACATATATGTGTATATATATAGTTTTCCTTAATATCTGTATTCTAACTAGTTCATTTTATTATAGAATTGATTTGGATTTAAAGTAAAAGCATACATATTTAAAAATTCCATATGTCTGAATTGAACTTCTCTAATTCTTTAGTTAGCTTAGTGTTATTTTCCTCAAATTCAAAATGGTGTTGCCTAAACTGAAAGCCATGCTAACTTTAGCAATTAAAAAAAAAATTCTCAGAAACTTTCTTTTTGCTGTTTTACAGAAAAAAAATTTTTTTATATGTAGATTCATGCTAGAAGGAATACATAGAATCATTATTATTCACTGTATTATGTACTGTTTCCATCTCAATGGTGTGTCTTATATTACACAATTAAATTGTCCAGCTAGATCACAATAAGCACCGTTCATTGGTGCTTCAGATTTTCTTGTTTGTATGCAGTGTGATGTCAGTGAAAAAATATGAATCACACTGTCTATTTTGGTCTGTGCTTACTGAATAACTGCAAACATTCATTTTACAAAAATTCTTGAACTTTAATTAATAGTATACTAAATCTTTTAGGACTCTTTACAACTCAATCTATGAACACTGACAATAGATAAGGTATCAATAAATAGATTGCCTATCATTTCTTTCAATGGTTCCAAAAATTTGATTTTTCATGGTATTTATATATATATGTATATATTTTTTCAGTATATATATATTTTCAGTATTTTTTATATATATATATATATATATATATATATATATATATACTGAAACAATTAACAACTATACCCTGACATTTTTTATATTTTTTTTACTTCATAAAATTGAGTACAAATATTTTCAGTATGGATAATACAGTGCAACAAAACAAGGTAAGCATTAGTCTCTTTTTAAAAACTTCCAATAAATCTAGAACACAATCTTTAACCTAGTAGTAATTTTTCTTCAATAGATGTAAATGCAAATTTGAGAAAAAATTCAAATATTAGTTGGTTAACATCTCATAGAATGCATAATTAATCTAAGTCTAAAATATGTAAACTTAGAAATTCTGAATCAATTGATCATTGATATTACTAGAAAATGTTTAATTATGTAAGCAATTCTTTGTTAACTGAAAGGATTTCACTTTTTAAAAATATCTATATCTTTTTCTTTCATAATTTTAAGCAAAATTTTCATAACAAATAATTTATTTTTGTCCTCTATCCATATAATCATATTTTATTATTTTGAATGAGTTTTGAAGGTTAAACATTTCAATGAAAATTAAACAACTGGATCTGCACACAGCGAAGCTATTGCCCGAGGTATCTGGTGTACTGTTACAAGGAAGTTTTATGATATGTATTGTTTATCTCAACCTACATCTTACCATATCTTAGATGTCTGCTAACTAAGATTATTTAACTTAGTCTACAATCTACCCTTCTGCTTAGGAAACAATAATTAGTGTCTTTCTGAAACAGATTCATATTAAGTGTCCCCAAAAAACTTCAGTATTAAACCATAAATTTTATGCATTTATGTTTTGGAAATGGAAACCCACTCCAGTACTCTTGCCTGGAAAATTCCACAGACTGAGGAGCCTGGTAGGCTACAGTCCACAGGGTCACAAAGAATCGGACACAGCTGAGTGACTTCACTTCTACTAAATTTTATGCATTGATGTTTAGTCTTAGATAAATTTGTCACATGAGTGAAAATACTGATTTCAGTGAGTGTGGAAATCTGATAAACCGAAATTTTGGGGGTGAGAATATTATGCAAAGTAAGTTAAATAAGGGAAGATTATGAATAATCTCTCAATAGAGTGATTTAATAAAATTTAAAAAAAAAACACTCAAAATGCCCACATTTCATTACACATTTTTAAAACACATAAAGTGAAAGCAAAAGTGAAAGTGTTAGTCACTCAGAATCCCTTGGATTCTCCAGGCAAGAACACTAAGTGGGTAGCCATTCTCTTCTCCAGGGGATTTTTCTGACCCAGGGATCAATCACAGGTCTCTGGCATTGCAGGCAAATTCTCCCTGGTCTGAGCCACAAAGGAAGCCCTTACAACACAAAGAGCCATGCTAATAGCACCAAAGCCTCTACACTGTCCTCTGCTTCAGTGTTACCTGTCTTCCCCACTACAGCTTGATTGAAACTATTGACTTTTACTTTTACTTTCCTTCTTCTGTGAATCTAAGCTTAATCAACTCACCGCTTCCCTCCATCCTTCCCCCTTCCTCTACTATTTTTTCATTAGTTATGAAAATTCAACAAGGATAGTCAATTCCCACAAACCTGGGAGTTCTTCTCCTTGGGATGACTGCTTGGATATTAATGTATTATTTTTACAGTTTAAATTTGCAGTTTGTTCTTATATTTATATTTCCAATTTTTGAGAGAAGTCTCAGTGTAATTCTCCAAGTAATGACAAAAAGCCTAAAAATAAGGATATATAGAGTAAATTTAACATTTCTCTGCAAGTTCTGTGTCCACAGAATAAATGTGTGAGATCTGAGAAGTATCTGAAGGTATCAGTTAATCCAACTCTTGGTTCATTTTCACATATTTCACCTTTACCTATGAAACTTTTAGAGTGAAAAACCCTTAATGTTAATTCTCAGGATTATGGTTTCTGATACATGAATGTGGACAAATGATCAGAAACTGCCTCTCAGAACTTCCATAAAAATTTAAAACTAAATGAAACAAAGTAAAACAGAATTTGTTCTAAAGTGTTGATTTTTCTTTTGTTCCCCTCTTTGAATACCATATAAGCATTATTTATGGTAGAGGCATAAGTTAAAGAAAATTAGTCTTCAGGAGGAATTCAAGCATGCCAGATTATCATTCATTGAATTTGTAACTTTTTAATAAGAGTTAGTTCTTAAAATTCCAGGTTGTTTTTATACTAATTTTCTTTTCCAATATACCTAGTCATTTAATAAGTGATTATCATACTGTGAAAAATAGTATCTTTTTTAAAAAAACAAAAAATAACCATTATTTTTTTATTAAGAAAAAAATATTAGATTCATCTCTTGGGTTATGGAGAAATATGACAATATTTCCATATCCATATTCTTTTTTTTATGAAAAAATATTGCACCAGCAAAGTTTAACACCTCGGTTTCTTGGCCAATCAATTTTGAGATTGTTTCCTATACAGTCAGTGTTTTGTTTCTAAGCTGTTTTACTGCAGCAGGCAGGACATCTAACTGAATACATTGCTTCACTGAAACAGCCTGGACTTTAATTCTGTAACAGTCCTGTTACATTACCATCTTTCAGGAGGCCTGTCACTAAGCCATGGCAGTAGGAAAGAGGAGCAGGAAAGGAACATTAATGAAGGCAGTTGCATTCTGGTGATTTCCCAAGAGAAGACAAACACCAATCTACTGAAGGACTTTGGCTGCCAGCAGGTAAAATCAGGACACTGCCTTTATTTCCAGCGTATTAGGGATGTTTCAATTCTGCCTTCCTCAGCTCACTGGAGAACATGCTGACAGACCCTGACCTTTCATCAGTGGAAGCAGGGAATCTGAAGGTTATATTAGGACTACCTAGCAACAAATTCATAAGCCTGACAATTTCTAAGAAATAAGTTTGTGGCTTCCTCATTAGGGAATGTGGTAATCTATTTGCTTCTGTTATAATTTCAGAAAAAAAATGCATAAGTTACCATATTTGTTAGTTTTGTTTTTTTTTTCCCCCTTTTGTCTATTAAATGGAGATGGTTACTCTTACTTCAGAAGAAAAGTTTTCCTATCTTTCTGGTATTCATTGGCCCATTTTACAGTCCATAAGAAATGTATACATGTCATCTACAACTTCAAGATGCAAACTGGCTTTTACTCATTTGTGCAACTGGGTACTGAGGCTTATCAGTCTCCAGCCAGCTTCTTGTCCTATTGTTCACCTGTGAGCATTCTTCCCTCCTTTCACACTGAAGTTGTCCTTGCATCCATACTGTGTTTTCACACCTTGGTGATTCCACCCTTGCTGCTTCCCTGCCTGCAACATTCTCATCCATCTTTGGCCCTCTGCTAGACCACTCTATGGCTCCTCCAGTAAATGTTATAATTAACTAGATCATATTTTTGTCTCCAATGCATAGCATACCTGCTGAAATGCAGTAGGCTCTCATTAATTATTTAAATAAATCCACTAGTGGTGATTTGTTATTTAATGTTTCCTAAAGAAGAGAATAATGTGTATAACTTTTTCTCCTGAAAGTGGGCCTCATTTAATAATTTTAATGGTTAATTTTTTTCTACACAAAGCTTTTTAGAAAAAAGATCTACATATTTTTATTTCCATATAAATATGATGCCATCTAAGTTTTAGAGAAATTTACCTCCAATACTTAAACCTTCAATTATACAAAAATATTTATATACTATTTATTTCAAGGTAATGTTATATACTATTTATTCACAGATTTTACCAATTTTTCATTGCCTTATGTCCTCTGTTTCATGTTTTCAACACAACAGCCTCAAATTCCTTGCATCTTTTATCCAATTACCCCGATTGGCAAAAGCCCATGAGTTAAATCTAACTCTGCTAACACATCCAATTGGCCTATAAACGATCACGTGATCTATTTGATCAATGATTTCACTCTTTTTCTCTATTTCTCTATCTCGCTGTAATTTTTACTTATCTCTTTTCACCCCTCTCTGCTGAAAGACTTGGGGCTTCCCTGATAGCTCGGTTGGTAAAGAATCTAACTGCAGTGCAGGAGACCCCGGTTGGATTCCTGGGCTGGGAAGATCCGATGGAGAAGGGATAGGCTACTCACTCCAGTATTCTTGGGCTTCCTTTGAGGCTCAGCTAGTAAAGAATCCGTTTGCAATGTGGGAGACCTGGGTTCGATCCCTGGGTTCAGAAGACCCCCTGAAGAAGGGAAAGGCTACCCACTCCAGTATTTTGGCCTAGAGAATTCCATGGACTGTACAGTCCATGGGTTGGCAAATGGTCAGACACGACTAAGCAACTTTCATTTTCACTGCTGAATGATTTATCCTGAGCATGGAAATATGCTTATCTCTTTTATCTCTATAAATATTTTTCTACTCTATATCCTTTCCTGCTGTTAATTAATTTCTTTTCTTTCCCTTTTTCCAGTAGTCATGTATGGATGTGAAAGTTGGACTATGAAGAAGTTTGAGCACCAAAGAATTGATGCTTTTGAACTGTGGTGTTGGAGAAGACTCTTGAGAGCCCATTGGACTACAAGGAGATACAACCAGTTAATCCTAAAGGAAACCAGTCCTGAATATTCATTGCAAGGACAGATGCTGAGGCTGAAACACCAATACTTTGGCCCCCTGATATGAAGAACCAAGTCATTGGAAAAGACCTTGATGCTGGGAAAGATTGAAGGCGGGAGGAGAAAGGGATGACAGAGGATGAGATGGTTGGATGGCATCACTGACTAGATGGATATGAGTTTGAGCAAGCTCTGGGAGTTGGTGATGAACAGGGAAGCCTGGCATCCTGCAGTTCATGGAGTCACAAAGAGTTGGACACGACTGAGAGACTGAACTGAACTGAAGAACCCCTCAGAAGTTGTCTACGTTCACAAATTCAATTCCTTTTCTTCATGCACTCTAGAACCTACTCTGGTCAACGTTTTCCCCATACCACTAAACTGCTTTAGTCAAGGTCACCAGTGACCTCCATTTTCGTGATTATAGAAGTTAATTCTCATTGCTTACTCAGTGTTCATTATAATTAACCACTGGTGAAATTTAACTTGTTACTTCCTCCTTAAGATAATTTCTTCATTTGACTTTTATAACACCACATTCCTGGTTTCCAAAAGGGATGCATTTGCCCAGGTGCAGCTAAAAAGATTATGTATAATCCACAGAGAATTTAAAAATAATAATAATACAACTTATTGAAATGTTCTGTTTTTACTATCATAATTCACCAACAATAGTTTTTACCGACAAAAAGTGTGTTTTGTTATGCTGATGTTTAAGAACTGCTAAGCAACTGAGGACAGCACAGCACATAGTTATTGCAGAATTTTAATAATTTGATCTTCAAGTTAGCATCTTTTTTGCCTGTGACTCACACCATGTTACCAGTCTTCCTTTTCAGAGTTAGCTTTGATGATTCAGAATTGTTTGAGCTGTTTTCCAGCATGGTATGTACTCCAACCTCTGTGGATCCTGTTTTTATAAACAATGGATTCAAATAGGAGCAATGTACCAGTCACTGTAAAAGTGAGGAAACTGAACATGAATTGCTTCAATTCTATTATTATTATTACATCTGTATTGTTAATTCGTGTGTATAATTTAAAACAATGAGATAGCTAGGAAACTTTAGTGTGTGATCTTTTTGTTCGTCTATGTGAGTTTTAGGTCATAAGAGAAACAGTGTCATCTTCCTACCTTATTACCAAACATTTCAGTATGATGTTGAAAAGAAATGGTGAGGGGAGCATCCTTGCTTTGTACTTAAAGGAAAGCTTTAGGTTTCTCATCATTAAGTTTGATGATAACTGTCTTACAGACTTTAAGACTCTAAGACAAAAGTCTTACAGACTTTACCAAGTTAAGAAATTTCTCCTCCTAGTTTCCTGAGATTTTATCATGGATAGGTATTGTATTTTGTCAATAAATAAAATGCCTTTTATATACTTATCAATATGATCATGAGATTTTTCATTCTTTTAGTCTATTGATGCAATGATTATATTAATTGATTTTTGAATGTTGAAACAACTTTACATACCTGAGATAAGTCCCACTTGGCCATGCTGCATAATTATTTTCATACTTTTTTGGATTCAATTTATTAATATCTTGTTGAGGATATTTACATTTATTTTAATGAGGGATATTAGTCTGCAGTTTTCTTATAGTATCTTTGTCTGTTTGGTTTTGGGGTACTGATAGCCTTATAGAAATAGTCAGAAAGTATTCTCTCTGCTTTTATCCTCTGAAAGAGAATGTAGAGGATTGATATAACTTCTTTAAATATTTGGTTAGAATTCAAAAGTGAACTCATTTGTGTTTGGTACTTTCTCTTTTGGAATGTTATTAATTATTGGTTAGTTTTTAATATATAAGGCTATTCAAATTAATTCTTCTTGAGTGCCTTTTAGTAGTATGTGTCTTTCAAGGAATTGGTCCATTTCATTTAGATTATCAAATTTGTAGACATGGATTGTTCATAGTATTCCCTGATTATCTTTTTAATTTCCATGAGGTAATGATGCCTTTTCTTCAATTTCTCATATTAGTAACTTGTGTTCTCTTTTTTCTTAATTAGCCTGCCCAGACTGTTACTGATTTTATTAATCTTTTCAAAGAATCAGCTTTTGATTTTGTTGATTTTCTTTATCATGTTCTTGTTTCAAATTTCATTGATTTCTACTATAATTCTTATTTATTGCTTACATTGGATTTAATTTGCTCCTCTTTTTCTAATTTTCTAAGTTGGAATCTTAGATCTTTGATTTTAGGTCTTTTCTAACTCAGATCAGTTAGACTTCACTATGGCAGGTTAAACTCTGGTTAACTAGTTTCCTCTGAGGGCAAACCTTGTTAAGAAGGACAAGGTGCTCTGAATTATTTCAAAATGGTTCCTTTCCCTCTCACTGCTGGAAGGCCAAGGAGATTTTCCTTTGATATTTACTATGGGAACCTGGTTAAACTCCTAGAGATAAATTTTAAAATATTGTAGAGGTTACCCTGTGACTCTTGGAACTAATAAGTAATTACACCAAGGTTACCAAATAAAAGTTTAGTATAAAAAAATCAATTTTTTTCCTATACTCCAAGAGAAATTTGAAATTAAAAACACAGTACCATTTATATTAGTATCATTCAAAATGAAATCCTTAGGTATAAATCTAACAGACTATGTGTAAGATCTAATATGAGGAAAATAATAAAACTGAAATACAAAATCAAATATAAATAATAAATATAGAGCTACTCCATGTTTATTAATAGGAAGACTCTGTATTGTCAAGATGTCAGTTCTCCTTGATTTGAAGATTCTATGTAATCCCAATCAAAATTCCAACAAGTTATTATATGGATATGGATAAACCTTTTCTAACATTTAAATGGAGAGACAAAAGACCCAAGAATAGCCAAAATGACATGGAGGAAAAGAACAAAGTTGGTGGACTGATAATACCGTCTTAAAGAATTATTATAAATCTACAGTAATCAAGACAGTGTGGTAACACTGATAAAACAGACAAAATAAATCAATAGAAAAATATATGGAACTCAGAAATGGGCTTCCCTCGTGGCTCAGATGGTAAAGAATTTTCCTCTAATGCAGGAGACCTGGGTTCGATCCGTGGTTTGGGAAGAACACTTGGAGAAGGAAATGGGCAACCCATTCCAGTATTTGTGCCTGGGGATTCTCCTGACAGAGGAGCCTGGCAGGCTACAGTCTATAGGGTCGCAAAGAGTTGGACATAACTGAGTGACTAAGCACATAGCACACAATTCCATATTTGGTGAAGGACAAAGTACAATGGAGTCAAGACAGTCACTTCAACAAATGACGCCGGAACAATGCTTCATCCACTTTCAAAAACAAAACTCTAGAAACAGACTTAACACCTTTCACAAAAATGAACTCAAAATGAACCATAGACATAAATGTAAATAGAAAAATAATGAAACTCCTAGAAAACAACATATGTGAAAAATCTACAAGACCATGGCTATGATGCTAGCTTTTTAGATGTAAAACCAAAGGCACATGAAAGAAATAAGCTGGGCTTCATTAAAATAAAAAACTTCTGTTATGTCAAAGAGTGTGTCAAGAGAAGTCAAAGATGAGCCACAGACTGAGAGAAAATATTTTCAAAATAAACTTCTGAACAATGAATAGTGTAGAAAATACACAAAGGACTCATGATATTAAAATAAACAGCCCCCTTTAAAAAGGGGTCAAAGAACTTTAATAGACACCTCATCAAAAAAGATGTAGAGATAGCAATTAAGCATATTCAAAGAAAAGGCCCACATCATACCTCCCCATCAGTCAGTTCAGTTCAGTTCAGTTGCTCAGTCATGTCTGACTCTCTGCGACCCCATGAACCACAGTATGCCAGGCCTCCCTGTCCATCACCAACTCCTGGAGTCCACCCAAACACATGTCCATTGAGTCAGTGATGCCATCCAACCATCTAATCATCTGTCATCCCCTTCTCCTCCTGCCTTCAATCTTTCCCAGCATCAGGGTATTTTCAACTGAGTCAGCTCTTCACATCAGGTGGCCAAAGTATTGAAGTTTCAGCTTCAATATCTGTCCTTCCAATGAACACCCAGGACTGATCTCCTTTAGGATGGACTGGTTGGATCTCCTTGCAGTCCAAGGGACTCAAGAGTCTTCTCCAACACCACAGTTCAAAAGCATCAATTCTTTGGCACTCAGCTTTCTTTATCGTCCAACTCTCACATCCATACATGACCACTGGAAAAACCATAGCCTTGACTAGACAGACCTTTGTTGACAAAGTAATGTCTCTGCTTTTTAATATGCTGTCCAGGTGTTCATAACTTTCCTCCAAAGAGTAAGCATTTTTTAATTTCATGGCTGCATTCACCATCTGCAGTGATTTTGGAGGCCAGAAAAATAAAGTCTGACACTGTTTCCACTGTTTCCCCATCTATTTGCCATGAAGTGATGAAACTGGATGCCATGATCTTAGTTTTCTGAATGTTGAGCTTTATTTAAGCCACCTTTTCCACTCTCCTCTTTCACTTTCATCAAGAGGCTCTTTAGTTCTTCTTCACTTTCTGCCATAAGGGTGGTGCCATCTGCATATCTGAGGTTGTTGAGATTTCTCCAGGCAATCTTGATTCCAGCTTGTGCTTCCTCCAACCTAGCATTTCTCATGATGTATTCTTCATATAAGTTAAATAAGCAAGGTGACAGCATACAGCCTTGATGTACTCCTTTTCCTATTTGGAACCAGTCTGTTGTCCTCATCTGAGCTATAAATTAAAACAACAATGAAGAACCCCTACCCATCTATTGGAATGGCTAGAACTCAGAATACTGACAAATGTTGGTAAGGATATAGAGCGAAAGGAACTCTAGGCTGGTGGGAATGCAATGTGTTACAGCTACTTGAGAAAACATGTAATTCAGCAATCATTTTCTTGGCATTTACTCAAAGGATTTGCGAACTTGTGCCTACATAAACCTGAACACAGATGTTTACAGCAGCTTTATTCATAATTGTCAAACCTTGGAAGTAACCAAGATGCCCTTCAATAGGTGAATGGATAAATAAACTGTGGCATATCCAGAAAATGGGATATTATTCAGTGCTAAAAAGAAATGGAGGAATCTTAATTAATACTATTAAGTCAAAAAAGTCAATATGCGAAGTTTACATATGTTGATTCATACTATATAACATTCTGGAAAAGGCAAACTGTGGAGGCAATAAAAAAGTCAGTGGTTGCCAGGAGTAGGGGGGTTGGGGGAAGATGAATAGGCACAGCATAGATTTTTAGGTCAGTGAAAATACTCTGTAAGGTATTATAATGTTGAGTATATGACATAGTGTTTTTCATGCCCATAAAATGTACAAAATCAATCCTCATGTGAACTATGAACTATGGGTGATGTGTCAGTGTAGGTTTATCAATAGTAACAACTTTGCCATTTGGGTGAGTGATACTGATAATGGATGAAGCTACGCACGTGTGAGGGGATAAGGAAAACCTCTGTACCTCTTTCCCATTTTTGTCATAAACCAAAACTTCTCTGAAAAATTAAAGAGAAAATAAAATTATCCACTCTGGGTATCAAGTATGCCAGGTATGCTGTTACATAGTAATCTGATTTTGTACTCAACTCACTGCTTAGACCTCAATCTTATGTTTGTAAATACTTTTATGCACTGTCTTCGGAGAAGGCAATGGCACCCCACTCCAGTACTCTTGCCTGGAAAATCCCAAGAATGGACGAGCCTGGAAAGCTGCAGTCCATAGCGTCACTGAGGGTCAGACACAACTGAACGACTTCACTTTGACTTTTCACTTTCCTGCATTGGAGAAGGAAATGGCAACCCACTCCAGTGTTCTTGCCTGGAGAATCCCAGTAATGGGGGAACCTTGTGGGCTGCTGTCCATGGGGTCGCACAGAGTCGGACACAACTGAAGCAACTTAGCCCCAGCAGCAGCAGCAGCAGCATGCACTGTCTTGCAAATGTATATTCGAAGCCCAACTTCTACCCTGAACACTAATTTCATAATTTCAAATGGCTTTTGCTATACCGCTTGAATGTCTTATAGATGACATAAAACAGGTCCAAAAATGAACTCCCAGTCTTCCCCTAGCAGACTTGGTTTTCCCTGTTTGATCCACAAAGTAAATGACAACTGCATTCTTCCAGTTACTCAGGTCAATTTCTGGAGTCATGATTTATTCTTTCTTTTTCTGTTCTATACCTAATATGGATCATTAGAAAATCCTGTTACCTTTAACTTCAGATACATCCAGAATTTGACCATTAAACCACTGTTAAAACCATGATGACAATGATCATCTTTGTGCTTGAATATTTCATTAGACCCATATAACTTGCCTCCTTTCTTATACTCTTACCTTTTTGGCCTAGTCTCTTCAAAGCTGTAAGAGTGATACTGTAAAATATTAGATACACATGAAGTTTCTTTCTCAAAATATTCTAATGTTTTCCCATTATCCTTGAAAGTAAAAACCACTGCTTTTAATTTATGATGGTCTATAAGGTCCTGAGGTGTCTCGTCCTTATTGCTTTCCTCTTGCTTCTTAATTATTTGCACTGTCATTTACTGTTTCATGTCTGTGTCTATCTGTGCTTATCCTTAACATATCAGATATGCCTTATTCTTGGGAATTTTTCCCCTGGTACTTCTTCATATTTTATAAAACTTTTTCTCCAGATATCCCAATATTATCCTCCCTCTCCCATGTTTTAATAATATGTTCATTAACAATCTATTTACAACAGTAATATTTCCTTTCATGTCTGTTGCCCCAATGGTGCTCTATTTTATTATTTTACTATATTTTATATAGTAATGATTTACTATGTAATTTATATATTTATCTATTATTCTATTTCCACAGAAGCCTTGCTAAACTTCGTGAATGGAAACTTAAGGAATATTTTGCTTTCTTGTATTTTATTTTATTTTTTTAATTCCTTTATCTAAAAGGGTTTACCTGAAACATTACAAGTGCTCAATAAAAATCACTGAATTAATTGAAAAAAAAAAAAACCTGCAAATTTAAAAACAAATATCAAGGTTGTAAATAGATCTCAGTTTGTCACATACCAAAGGAAAAAAAAATGACAGATTTTCATTAAGGTTAATACCAGCTGATATAACAAATGTACCTGAACTGTCAGTAGCTAATCTTTGTTTAAGCAGTAGTTTGAAAAAATATGTTCTAAGTCAGCATTTCTTCTCTAAATCATGATTTAAGGATTCTGACTCTTTCTACAGTATGGAGGAACCATTGTCATATGCAGTTTCTAAAATTATCTGGGGAATTGTACTCATTCTAGGAACATTCTGGGTACATTTTAAATGGGTAAGCCTTGAATTTGTTTACAACATTTTTCAAACATATTCTATGGGCTAGCATTCAGTCTGTTGGCCACATTAGCTATAAGACCAGTTAGAAGAGGAAATGAGATTGATCAATACCATTCTCTGATACAGCAAGTAATGAAAAGCACAAAGGAAACTTAGGGTGTCTGATTAAATTTAAATCTAATAATACCCACTGTATTGCAACATATCATTAAGCCATAATTATATACTTGTCTTAGATGATTTTTCTAATTATAAGTGCTTAAAATATATAATTTTGGCTATTTTGCTTATCCCATGTAAAATTCAAGGAAAACATGTTTAGTAGGAATCTTATCCAACCAAATATTTTAATTGTTGCATTTGGTGTTGCTTTACGTTTACCTAGCAGGTGGATTCTTCAAACTAATGTAGTGTTATGTTCTTATAGATGTTCTTGCCAATCTGAGCATCTGGCTTTGTCAACTCAACTTTTAACAAAAATTTCTCAGATTGAGAGTTATGCTCAAGTGCACAGTTGGCATTCAGAGAAGTTCTAATGAAAACATACATTAAAGCTAAAGAATGAAGCAGAGTTAAAAGGTTCACTGATTCAACCTGGGGGAAAATGATGTCCTTTGAGTTTTCTAAGTGTTATAGGGATTATGTAAATTTAAACACTCTATGCTGGCATTCCACAAATTATGTACCATGCAGCAGTAGTTATGAGACATGACCAATGTGGAAAAAGCTCTGCACCAATAGTTTCACTCTAGGAACATCAAAATAAAGGTTGATACAGTGAAGTCACTAGGATACCCTTGAATTCTATTTAGTTATATGTTAAATATGTTCCTCACATTGTTTTGACCATGAAACTATTTTCTCACATCAATATCTATTTTGTTAATTTCCTAGAGCTGCCATAGAAAAGTACCATAACTGGATGTCTTAGAGCAACATAAATTTATTATCTCACAGTTCTGTAGACTATAAATCTGAAATCAAACTACTGGCAGGGACACACATCTTCTGAAACCTTACAGGAAAAAGATATTTTCTAGCCTTTTCCAGCTTTTGGTAGCCCAAGACATTTCTCAGTTTTTGTGGCAGCATAACTTCAATCTCATCTCCATCTTCCACTGTTCAAAATACCCCTTTTAATCACACTGGATTACAACCTAGCATCTACAAATCTACGTATTTCCTAAGGAACACAATCTGGAATATATTATGATATCTAATTGCATGTCTTAACTATTGCAATGGAATATATATGTTGCATGACTTTTAAAAAACTTCTAACTACAAAAATATCAGCACTAAATACAGATCAAGCTAATCATTGTTTCATAACTACAGTTTATCTGAACTATCTCCACTGTCTACTCACTTATTAGTATCATTACTAAAAATGACTCAAAATTAATTACCTGCTGATAATTGCTTAGCAAGATCTATGTAAAACATTATAGTAAATCATATCCCTTTGTACTATACAATCTAACATGATGACATAAGCTTCACATTCAGTGATTAACATGTGAAAATGTACATACATTTTAATCTTCATCTTGAGTCAAAGCCTCTTATATACTAGAATGTTAATACGTATATTGGGTCACTTGTACATTGAGTCACTTTGTGCCAAATTGTCTAATAATTTAGTTAATATCTTTTCCTATATACCTTTCAACCTATAGCAACATATGCATATTGAAACCCCACTCACTATTCAAGCCTTACTGAAATGCTATCCATGAACATGGAATATCTCTCTATTTAGTTCTTTTTCAATTTCATTCATCAGAGTTTTATAGTGTCAGGCACAGAATTTTCTTGCCACTGTAATTCCTTCATGTAAATTAGGAACTGGACATGAAGAAGAAAATAACTTCTTTGTACTTTTTCTAAAATCTCAGATACCAGCTCAGGACTGCCTCACTACATTCATGTATTATCTCTTCCAATCAACATCTTGTTTAAGCCATGTCTTTATCTTTTTTCTTATATTTTTCTGCTGCTTCCTATAATTTCTGTCATCACACTTAAGATTTGGCTTCATGAAGATGATAGGGAAAAAATTCTCTGCTGAACTGTATCCAACATAGAAATTTATAGTACCAAAATTTAACAGAAACATTAACACATTTTGTTCCAAGATTCCAGAAACCACCCTCATATTGGTAGGAAGACTGGCTGCAAAATTTCTCTTTGTTTCAGTGTGTTTTTTACCAATATTTGCAACAATTGCAACTGGTGAAGCACAGACAAAACAAGGATATCCTCGAGGAATTATGAACTGCATATGTTCTGAAACTGCATTTTCACTGAACTTAGACTCTATACATCTTTACTCAAGTTCATCAAAAGCTACATTTCTTGGTATTTGAACTTCAAAACTGTCCTCCCAGTGAAGAACTAACTCAATAGGTTTTCCCTTTTTTAACTCGACATAACTTATTCTATCCAAGAAAGACTGGAAAATTTCAATGTGATGATACTGTTGTAAATTTCAAAAAGAAAATCAGAATTAATATTTTTCAGTGGATGTTCTGCTCATTTTCATTATATGGTTTTAAGATAGTTAATAATCATCTACCTTGTCCCTTGTACTCCAATTCTGTCATCTGATTCTTAACCTTTTCACTTTCTCTATCATGAACAATTCTAATAACCTAATGATTTCATTAGTTCCACCAGATGTAGAGTTATACCTTCCCCCTCACCCACTGTTTCCTTATTTTATTCTTTCATTGTAAATAATGTTTTAATTTGGACTCCACAGAAGCAGGGCCAGAGAGGAAGATCAGTGTGAAAGAGATTAATTTGAAAGTGTTCCCAGGGGAAACAAGTAGGAGAATGGGGAAGTGGGACCAAAAAAGGAGGAAGTCCAAGTAAGGGCACTCCACAAATCTATGTTTATGAATATTATTTTTAGTTCAATAATATAGGAAATTTGGAGATGGTATGTGTTACAGCTCAGACTTCTCTTTATTCAGTTCAGTTCACTCGCCCAGTCGTGTCTGACTCTTTGCGACCCCATGAATCGCAGCACGCCAGGCCTCCCTGTCCATCACCAACTCTCAGAGTTCACTCAGACTCACGTCCATCGAGCCAGTGATGCCATCCAGCTATCTCATCCTCTGTTGACCCCTTCTCCTCCTGCCCCCAATCCCTCCCAGCATCAGAGTCTTTTCCAATGAGTCAACTCTTCGCATGAAGTGACCAAAGTACTGGAGTTTCAGCTTCAGCATCATTCCCTCCAAAGAAATCCCAGGGCTGATCTCCTTCAGAATGGACTGGTTGGATCTCTTTGCAGTCCAAGGGACTCTCAAGAGTCTTCTCCAACACCACAGTTCAAAACCATCAACTCATTGGTGCTCAGCTTTCTTCACAGTCCATCTCTCACATCCATACATCACCAGTGGAAAAACCATAGCCTTGACTAGCCAGACCTTTGTTGGCAAAGTAATGTCTCTGCTTTTAAATATGCTATCTAGTTTGGTCATAACTTCCCTTCCAAAGAGTAAGCATCTTTTAATTTCATGGTTGCAGTCACCGTCTGCAGTGATTTTGGAGCCCCCCAAAAATAAAGTCTGCCACTGTTTCCACTGTTTCCCCATCTAGTTCCAATGAAGTGATGGGACCAGATGCCATGATCTTCATTTTCTGAATGTTGAGCTTTAAGTCAACTTTTTCACTCTCCTCTTTCACTTTCATCAAGAGGCTTTTGAGTTCCTCTTCACTTTCTGCGATAAAGGTGGTGTCATTTGCATATCTGAGGTTACTGATATTTTCCCCAGCAATCTTGATTCCAGCTTGTGCTTCCTCCAGCCCAGCTTTCTCATGATGTACAGTGTGTATAAGTTAAATAGGCAGGGTGACAATATACAGCCTTGATGTACTCGTTTTCCGATTTGGAACCAGTCTGTTGTTCCATGTCCAGTTCTAACTGTTGCTTCCTGACCTGGATACAGGTTTCTCAAGAGGCAGGTCAGGTGGTGTGGTATTCCCATCTCTTTCAGAATTTTCCACAGTTTATTGTGATTCACACAGTCAAAGGCTTTAGCATAGTCAATAAAGCAGAAGTAGTTGTTTTTCTGGAACTCTCTTGCTTTTTCCATGATCCAGCAGATGTTGGCAATTTGATCTCTGGTTCCTCTGCCTTTTCTAAAACCAGCTTGAACATCTGGAAGTTCACGGTTCACGTTTTACTGAAGCCTGGCTTGGAGAATTTTGAGCATTACTTTACTAGTGTGTTAAATGAGTGCAATTGTGTGGTAGTTTGAGCATTCTTTGGCATTGCCTTTCTTTGGGATTGGAATGAAAACTGACCTTTTCCAGTCCTGTGGCCACTGATGAGTTTTCCAAATTTGCTGGCATATTGAATCCAGCACTTTCACAGCAGCATGTTTCAGGATTTGAAATAGTTGAAATGGAATTCTATCATCTCCACTAGCTTTGTTCGTAGTGATGCTTTCTAAGGCCCACTTGACTTCACATTCCATGATGTCTGGCTCTAGGTGAGTGATCACATGATCGTGATTATCTGGGTCATGAAGCTCTTTTTTGTATAGTTCTCCTGTGTATTCTTGTCATCACTTCTTAATATCTTCTGCTTCTGTTAGGTCCATACCATTTCTGTCCTTTATTGAGCCCATCTTTGCATGAAATATTCCCTTGGTATCTCTAATTTTCTTGAGGAGATCTCTAGTCTTTCCCATTCTGTTGTTTTCCTCTACTTCTTTGCATTGATCACTGAGGAAGGCTTTTTTATCTCTTCTTGCTATTCTTTGGAACTCTGCATTCAGATGCTTATATTTTTCCTTTTCTCCCCTGCTTTTCACTTTTTTTCTTTTCACTGCTATTTGGAAGGCTTCCTCAGACAGCCATTTTGCTTTTTTGCATTTCTTTTCCTTGGGGATGGTCTTGATCCTTGTCTCCTGTACAATGTCACGAACCTCTGTTCATAGTTCATCAGGCACTCTGTCTATCAGATCTAGACCCTTAAATCTATTTCTCACTTCCATTGTATAATTACAAGGGATTTGATTTAGGTCATAGCTGAATGGTCTAGTGGTTTTCCCTACTTTCTTCAATTTAAGTCTGAATTTGGCAATAAGGAGTTCATGATCTTAGGATTCCATGTTATAATGCTCTATCTGTTTGAACCTTCATATTATAATGATCTACCTCTTTATAAAAAAGCTGCTTATACAAGCCACCACCTGTGGCATGCTGCTATACCTTCTAGATATAATGCTGTCTTTCAATCTGAATTATCTAGTGTAGTGAGTATTAAAAACCCACTGATGACAGATCTAATCTATTCCTCATTCTAAGCAGTTAGCTTTCAAAGCCCAATCATATGGCCAGATAGTACACTCTGTTCCCAAAATATTATGTAACATCTAAATATAATAATAATAATAATATAGTACCCTGTGTTCATGGAGATCATTACACACCTGGTTTTCCTAAGGGGAGAAACATTTTAAAATCTAATACTCTTTTTATGTCTACTTTAGACATGTTTATTCAAAACCAACTTTAATCCTTATTTTTAGGACAGATTTAAATTATACATATTTACATATAAGCATATGCACCCCTGCATATATTATTATATTAATACATATATCTGTGTGGGTTAGTTGCTAAGCCATGTTCAACTCTTTGTGACCCCATGGACTGTAGCCTGCCAGGTTTCTCTGTCCACGGGATTCTCCAGGCAAATATACTAGAGTGGGTTGCCATTCCCTTCTCCAGGGTTCTTCTCAACCCAGGGATTGAACCTGGGTCTCTTGTACTGCAGGCAGATTCATTACCATCTGAGCCACCAGAAAAACCCATATCAATACATATATACATATCCTTATAATATATTCCCATATTATTATGTCATTATCTTAATATTAACACATATATACTTATATATGTATATATACATATATTAATTCAAATAGTCATATATGTTTGTGTATATACATACACACACACATATATCTCACTATACATATAGACATCAAGTTAATCACTTAATACTGATCTGAAATGTGGTAACACTATAGATCTGACTTGGTACAGATGGAAAAAATTTTCACATACTGAAGTCAGGGTAAGTCATTTTGGCTTATACATGATTTAACTTAAGTTTTAAACTGACCAAAACAGCCTTTTTGTGGTCTGTTAAGCATGCATTATATATCTGCTTTAAACATTAAACAAAACAAAGCATTTAAAAATCAGAATGGAGTACTGTGGTACAGGCATTCAAAATGGAGCTGGGTGGTCACTGTGGACGTAGTTTCAGATATGTTCCTGTATTAACGAGAATGAATTTTCTAAACTGTATCAGACTGAAGGATATTATCAGCTGCTCTTAAAACAGTATCTGCTACCAGCTGCAGGATCTTACTTCTTGCCAGCTCCAAACCAAATTCTAGACAAACAATTTATGTAATTTTGTGGGTTTTGCCTTTTTAAGTCTCATTCATTTTGTAGTCCAGTAGAGAAGCGAAAAGTAAAGGAAAGATATTCCCATTTGAATGCAGAGTTCCAAAGAATAGCAAAGAGAGATAAAAAAACCTTCCTTAGCGATCAGTGCAAAGAAATAGAGGAAAACAACAGAATGGGAAAGACTAGAGATCTCTTGAGGAAAATTAGAGATACCAAGGGAACATTTCATGCAAAGATGAGCTCAATCAAGGACAGAAATGGTATGGACCTAACAAAAGCAGAAGATATTAAGAAGAGGTGGCAAGAAAACACAGAAAACTGTACAAAAAAGAGCTTCATGACCCAGATAATTACAATGGTGTGATCACTCACCTAGAACCAGCTATCCTGGAATGTGAAGTCAAGTGGGCCTTAGAAAGCATCACTACAAACAAAGCTAGTGGAGGTGGTAGAATTCCATTTGAGCTATTTTAAATCCTGAAAGATGATGCTGTGAAAGTGATGCACTCAATATGCCAGCAAATTTGGAAAACTCATCAGTGGCCACAGGACTGGTAAAGGTCAGTTTTCATTCCAAACCCAAAGAAAGGCAATGCCAAAGAATGCTCAAACTACTGCACAATTGCACTCATCTCACACGCTAGTAAAGTAATGCTCAAAATTCTCCAAGCCAGGCTTCAGCAATACGTGAACTGTGAACTTTCAGATGTTCACTGGTTTTGGAAAAGGCAGAGGAACCAGAGATCAAATTGTCAACATCCGCTGGATCATCGAAAATCAAGAGAGTTCCAGAAAAACATCTATTTCTGCTTTATTGACTATGCCAAAGCCTTTGACTGTGTGGATCACAGTAAACTGTGGAAAATCCTGAAAGAGATGGGAATACCAGACAATCTGACCTGTCTCTTGAGAAACCTATATGCAGGTCAGGAAGCAACAGTTAGAACTGGACATGGAACAACAGACTTGTTCCAAATCGGAAAAGGAGTACATCATGGCTGTATATTGTCACTCTGCTTATTTAACTTATATGCAGAGTACATTATGAGAAATGCTGGGCTGGAAGAAGCACAAGCTGGAATCAATATTGCCAGGAGAAATTTCAATAACCTCAGATATGCAGATGACACTTTATGGCAGACAATGAAAAGGAACTAAAAAGCCTCTTGATGAAAGTGAATGTGGAGAGTGAAAAAGTTGGCTTAAAGCTCAACATTCAGAAAACTAAGATCATGGCATTTGGTCCCATCACTTCATGGGAAATAGATGGGAAAACAGTGGAAACAGTGGCTGACTTTGGGAAATAGATGGGGAAACAGTGGCAGACTTTATTTTTGGGGGCTCCAAAATCACTGCAGATGGTGATTGAAGCCATGAAATTAAAAGACTCTTACTCCTTGGAAGGAAAATTTTGACCAACCTAGATAGCATATTCAAAAGCAGAGATATTACTTTGCCAACAAAGGTCTGTCTAGTCAAGGCTATCATTTTTCCATTGGTGATGTATGGATGTGAGAGTTGGACTATGAAGAAAGCTGAGCGCTGATGAGTTGATGCTTTTGAATTGTGGTGTTGCAGAAGACTCTTGAGCATCCCTTGGACTGCAAGGAGGTCCAGCCAGTTCATCCTAAGGGAGATCAGTCATTGGAAGGACTGATGCTAAAGCTGAAACTCCAATACTTTGGCCACCTCATGCGAAGAGTTGACTCATTGGCAAAGACCCTGATGCTGGGAGGGATTCGGGGAAGAAGGAGAAGAGGACAGGAGGAGAAGGTGTGATGGCTGGATGACATCACTGATTTGATGGACATGATTTTGAGTAGTCTGTGGGAATTGGTGATGGACAGGGAGGCTTGGCGTGCTGCGATTCATGGGGTCTTAAATAGTCGGACACGACTGAGTGACTGAACTGACTGATAATACAATTCAAGTGCTTCTTGAATTTTTATTTCCCAGGCTATACTTCTCAGTTTGGCTCAGAAACACTCTTCTATTCTTATTATAGATTGACTTATTACTTCCATTGACAGTTCTAACTATAAGACATACAAATACATTGTGAAAATATGTATTTTTATTTTAAAGTAAATGTTTGAAATACAAAATTATTGCTTTAAAATACCACACTGATTAATTGGAGACATAAACATAAACTACATTTTTAAATAGATAATTTCTCATGCCTTTTTTTTGAAAGTCTATAATCATTTTGCAAGTGTTGAGAGGCAAATAATTAAAAGAAAAAAAAATACCATGAGACAACTTGTCCTCAAAACTAGATACTATTTCTATATAAATAGTACTAAATAACATTTTGTATAAAGGATGTGGTATTGTGACTTATAACTATATTTGGTCATCATCCTTGTTTCTGTTTCTGATACAGAAATTCTAAAACCCTTATAATTTCCTCAGTGATAAGAGCAAAACTTGTCTTTTGTTATTTAATGAGGTGACTTTTGGTAAGCACCTAAACTTGTTGCCTGGCCAGTTACAGAGTCAACCATGTAATTAGAAGGTTGGAACCTTCAGTCTTCAGTCCCACCCTTCTGACTTCCAGGAACAGGTGGTGAGCTGGAGGTTAGATAAATTACCAATAGCCAGTGATTTGTTCAATCATTATTACAGTGAAGCCTCCATAAAAACCCAAAAGGATGGGGTTCTGAGAGCTTCCAGTTGGTGAACAAGTGGAGATTTAAGGAGAATAATGCACTCAGAGACAGCGTGGAAGCTCCATACCTTGCTCTGTGCATCTTTTCTAGCTGGCTCTTCTTGAGTTATGCTCTTATAATAAACTAATGAAATCGTTAATAAAATGTTTCTTTGAGTTTTGTGAGCCAGTCTAGTAAATTAATAGAACAAGGAGAGGGTTTGTGGAAAACTCGGATTTACAGCTTATTGGTTAGAAGTACAGGTAACAGCTGAAATGGCTGGGAGGGGGCAGTCTTGTAGAACTGAATGCTTAACCTGTGGAATCTGATGCGATCTTCAGGTAAATAGGGTCACAATTGAGGTAAATTATAAGACACTCAGCTGGCATCGGGTAAAGAGACTCTACTCCTATATGTTAAAATAGGGTCCAGGAACCCCTAAATAAAGGGTAAAATAGTATTCCTTATACATTTGTATTTAATGATAAAACAAACTTGAGAACAAGCAAAAATGGAATGCAAACAGGTTAAAAAATTGTATTATATTTTGCTTGCTTTCCTTCCATCTGGAAAGAGAAAAGAACAAAATTTTTTATTCTTCTGTTCTAATCATTGTTTTATTCTCCATGATACAAATAGGATATTTTAGAGTGTTTCCTCAAATTTTGTAAAACAAAATATTTTGTGACATCAAATGATCCCTATATAAAAGAATGCCTGATTGTGGCCCTTGCACTTGTTCTAATAATTGGGCATTGAGATGTGATGGCTTTAATAACCCTTGTAATTCTGATATTATTTTAGAATTGTATTCTCTGCAGAGGGATAAATAGGTATTTGAGCAACAAAGTTATATGAAAAATGTTGTTTGTAGACCTGGAAAAACATGTACTGTTTGCAGGATGACACTTTCTTGGAGAATTCTTTTTCTTAAACCATAAAAGATAATACCTGTGTTTGTATTGTTCCCTATGACATGACAGCTGGCCCAGGTATCATTCCAACCCAAGAGCTCCTACTCTTTCTTTTGTGGTTAGAATCTTCTGTGGTTGGCGTGCCAATGTCTAATTGGGCATTTATTTTCCTAAAAAGGGGCCACACATCTAAACTAAGAACTAAGACCACCTAAAAACTAGGCCAGGACAACCTGACCTTCATCATCACATTTAATCATTTTTCATCTATTCTCACTCTCATACATTTTATACCTGTACATTGCCATCTATCTATTCAAGCTCCTATTCATTTCTAAAGATTTCCCAATTTCTCCATGAATTTTCCTTTGATTTTTTTGTGTTATTTTCCACCACTTATTTTGCTTCTCAACTCTTATTTTCTATAGAGCTATTGTTTCTCTTTCTCAGTGTGCCTTTATTATTCCTAGAGATAAAGGACCCCTACTTATTTGTATAGCACCTATCTAAGAAGATTATTAGTAAATGCTTTTAGAATTGAATTATCAAGAGTATTCTTCAGTAAGTTGGGGCATAGGAGATGTACAAGAAAGTAAGTCTGCATCTTTAGAGACTACCTTGGTTACCATCCCTTCATCCTCTCCTGTGTTATTCCAGCAGTTTTATATATTATTTATCTGTATTGATGCTCTGTGAAGACAATAGGGAGGAATTCATTCTGCTTTCAAGGCAGCACATAGTACTAAATGTGGTTACAGGTCACCAATTTTTCCATTATTCTTGGGAGCTCTTAATTGCACACGCTATTAGTATCATTTCTTTTCAGGCAATAGAAAAATGAGTCTTCATAAAAGCTAAGCCTATCAGTCCATAAATGTGTAAATTGTATATGCTGCTTAATGTAGTGTTGCTGATGTAGCCCAACTGGGTTTATGACATGCGTATCCCTCACTCACTAACAAGGCTGGAGGAATCCATGAGTGTGTGTTTCTGACTCTTACTATTTCCCTTAATGTATGAATAGGGTCATGGCCTTGATGAGGTTTCTTTTTTCAAAACAAAAACCTGGTTTTCCAAAATATAAAGGCTAAAAGGAAATATTTTTACCTATTTTTATTAAATTTTTTACTGAATTTAAAACTTGTATAGGTTTTTATTGGTAAGTTAATAGTAATTTGAAAAAATAATTGAAATCAGTTAATAGGCATTCATGAGCAGCTAGTTTATAATTACTTATAAACCTATTCATCTGAGTCTCTTATGCATGTTCACCAAATAACAACTTAATTGTAAATTCCACCAGGAATGCTGTTAATATTAAACAGCCAAGATAACAGTGTTTCAAGAAAGATGTTTTTACTCACATAATAATTGTAACCAATTTCACTGAATAAGTAGTTATATGCATTTCTAATAACATTGCTATTTTCCTAAGAAATGAAGGGCAAGAGAATATAAAGTCATAGTAAATATTTTTAAACGTAATTCCTAAAACTTAAATTCTTTATGGAACTTGTGCCTACATTAGATTTATCTGTGCACCTGATACTCCATAAATATGTGCTGCCTTGCTGACTGACCACAAGCACTTGGGATAAATCTTAAGAGTGTCTGGAAGCAGTTGATCATAAAACATAGATAAATTATTGAAGTGTCTGAAGGTTAACCTCATTTTCCAATAAAATGGAAAAGGTTCATATAAAAAGTAAAATAAGTGATAATTTAAAGCCATTTCTTTTCTTTCAAAGAACTATGGAAATTCAATGAAAAAATTGGAGAGATATTTCAGGTGAAAAAATGAGAATGTTCCTGTGGTTTCTAAAAAAGGATTTTTTCTTTAGAACATGCTCCTTTTTATTTGAGAGAAAGAGATTTGTCTGCTTTTCATTAGAAAATATGCCCTCTGCCATTCCTTTTAAAAGGCACTGAGTGTCCCCTCTCTTCAACCTCAATCACAAGAACTGCTAGAAAGTATTATTGTGATGGAAATAATTGTTTTCCTTTTCCCACAGGAACAGACTCATTGAATGCACGCCTTGTTTATTAATAAAGGGAGAGCTTCTTTATGGATATAAATTTATTTCATGAGTAGGGAAAAAGATGTTTTGATGCTCACATAACAATACAGTACAACATTCACAGTACCTAGTGAAATGATTTAAATGATAGCACTATATACAATTTTGTTGAAAAGATTTTAATTTACAGCAAGCTTAGGCCTAAATTGTAATTGATAATAAACATAATGTGACACTGTAAATATTTATGGATACTTACACAGTTTTATCTATTTTAAACAAATGCAAGTATGTAATGATTAGATGTTTTATATTGAGGGGGAACTTTGAATGAAACTAAATTATCTAAGAATAAGCTATTCCTTGTCTGCGTGTGTATTAAGTCACTTCAGTCACGTCCAACTCTGCGACTCTATGGACTGTAACCTCCTAGGCTCCTCTGTCCATGGGATTCTCCAGGCAGGAATACTGGAGTGGGTTGCCATTTCCTCCTCCAGGGGATCTCCCCAACCCAGGGATGGAAACCTCATCTCTTATGTCTCCTGCATTGGAGGTAAGTTCTTTACCACTAGTGTTACGTGGGAAGCCCCAAGCTATTCCCTGAGATGTACCAATTGTCATATCAACCAAATGTTTTGAGTTGATCAACTTGTTTTCCACCAAAAATTGCTCCAATCCAAGGATATCCAGAGCATTATGCCTAGAGTCCTATACATATTGATAATGCTGCCATCTTGCTCAATCTTGGTAGAGACAATGGATTTTATGCTGTGAGATGAGAACAAGTGAGAAATCTGAAATTCACTCATAATACTACCTGGTGAGCCTGTGTGAAGTTGAGAAATTACAAGTGGAAACCAGGAGGCTTGTGCTGGATCATGTTTTGCAACTAACACTGATGTGAACTTAGAAAAATCACACTTTTCTCCTTTGGGTTTCAATTTTCTCATCTTTTATATCTGTGGGTTATTATATAATCTCTGACTTATACATTGTATAGAAATCAAAATGTGAGGGCTTCCCTTGTGGCTCAGTGGTAAAATGTCTGTCTGCCAGTGCAAAGGACCCTGATTGAATCCCTGATCCAGGAAGATTCCACATGTTGCGCAGCAGCTAAGTCCCGGTGCCACAACTACTGAGCCTATGCTTTGCAGCAGGAGAAGCCACCGAGATAAGATGCTTGTGCACCACATTTATAGAGTAGTTCCCACTTGCCACAATTAGAAAAAAGCTCCTGCAGCAATGAAGACCCAGCACAGCCAAAACTAAGTAAAAAAATTTTTTTAAATGCAAAATGTGAAATTTATTGATCAGAACATATACACACATATATGTTTATACTTAATTTCCTACCTCTAGGCTAGGAACTGTTAATAACACATAATTCAAAATGCTGTCCCTCATGATAGACTTTAAGCCAAAGAAAGAAAGAGAAACTACTCTTGTGTATTATAACTTGACTTTGCTTTTAACTGATTTAAACACATATGACAATTTATAACTTCTTAGGTAATCTCTCCTTTTCACCTTCTAAACTTTCAGTTGCAGACATGACAAAGGTTGAAAGAAGGTTGAATTTATTTTCTATTCAAGTATTTTCAAACAGATTTTACTGAAAAAAAAAACCCTTTAATATTTTAGTATATAATAGTTGGCCATTCTTACCCATGGTTTACCCACCAGCATATATCTTAGGAGAAGTCCAGCTGCTGAATTAAAGCCATAGTATTTTTAATAAAGCATGTGAGCCAAAAAAAAAAAAAAAAAAGGCAACTGAGATATTATAGATTGATAAATGAGAAAGAACTCATGGGTAAATAAGTTTTAACTTTTATATTCCTAAAAGGTCACTGGCAATTTATTTTTGAGTCTTATTCTAGTTAAGAGCATGATAGATAAAAATATTTTCAACTGTATTCTGTCTTGATTCTTTCCCATAATATCTATAACTGTGTTAAGAAGTGAAAATTAACCTAGATGATACTATAGTATATTATTTTATAAAGAATTGACCATGCAAAGATTTTATATGTAATTGAAGATACACTGACACATATTTAGAGACAATGACCTGTTAAGAAGTATACTTTAGGTCCCCATATTTAGTTGTTATTTTTTCCATCTAAAGATATTTATCTTTTCCAGGTTAGTCATAGGAATGTAGTTGAAACATAAATATATTTTCATAATAACCAGTATTTAAGGGCCTAATATCAATCCCTGAAAATGAGTCCATAATTAGGATAGCCAGAATCATATGCACATACATAAATAAGTTATTTTTTCACAGTAGGGATCTATTCAGTACATCTCTGGTTTCTGAGGTAAGTATTCCTTTGTTTGTTAAATGTCCTTCAACTGGAATTTCCCCCCCAAAGACTCACTTTCAATACACACAAAATAATAATGTTTTATACCAGCTAATCAGTCCAAGTATATTTTTTGATCTATGGTCATTTCTCTGAGAATTCGGAAAGAAGATAAAAAGACTGTACTGTCATCATGTGCAGGAAGAAACAGAAAAGCCAATGAAGAGTCAGAGAAGAATGAAGTAGATGCTGAAAGAGGAGCAGAAATCAAAGATAGCAAGAGTTGTTCTTCCTTTTGCTTCATGTATTCTCTCCACATTCCCATAATAAACTTGATTATCTTTTGCTTAAGCTAGTTTCAATTGGTTTCTCTGACTCGTAAACAATCTTCCATAATAAATGGAGTTTCTAAATAAAATTAATAATGGTGGATTAGAGCTTTATTTCTGGAGAAGGAAATGGCAACCCCCTCCAGTATTCTTGCCTGGAGAATTCCCAGGGATAGAGGAGCCTGGTGGGCTGCTGTCTGTGGGGTTGCACAGATTTGGACACGACTGAGGCAACTTAGCAGCAGCAGCAGTAGAGCTTTATTTCATTGGAATACAGTTACTTAGATGGTCCAAGACCCAAAGGAAACCGTGTAGTCCAATCTCCTTTATCCCACAGACCAATAAAAGCAGGTCTTAAAAGAGGTCTAATTAATCCTATAGAGAGCAAAAGCAATAACCAGTTCCACTTAAGGTCCCCAGAGAAGATTATTCTTTTGGCCTAGGTATCCTCCCTCTACAGGTATTTCAGGGATGCCTCCTTTTAGACCAAGGTTTGCATAGATATGGTCCACAATTTTAACTTCTTTTTCACAGAGAAAGCAAAAAGAACTGACTTATTCTCAAAGTCTCATTCAAACAAGATATGCATTACAACCTGCCAAACCAAACTGAAAGACCATTTACTATTGTGTTTTCTCTCCAATCCTTTTTCCTGAAAATTGTCAGTAGTCCATGTCACAAATGTTATTAATATCAGAAGGAATACTTTATTCATGCACTTATTAATTTTAAAGCTACAAATATATGTTGCTTCAATTTATTCAATGAGACAATAATTGAGTATAGTGTGAAGTGAAAGTCACTCAGTGATGTCTGACTCTTTGTAACCTCATGGACTATACAGTCCATAGAATTCTCCAGGCCAGAAAACTGGAATGGGTAGCCATTCCCTTTTCCAGGGGATCTTCCCAACCCAGGAATCAAACCCAGGTCTCCTCTCCCATGTTGCAGACAGATTCTTTACCAGCTGAGCCACAAGAGAAGCCCAAGAATACTGGAGCGGGTAGCCAATCCCTTCGCCAGCAAATCTTCCTGACCCAGGAATCGAACTGGGGTCTCCTGCATTGCAGGTGGATTCTTTACCAACTGAGCTATCAGGGAAGCCCATTATTGAATATACTAAATGTTTAATATTAGTGACAGTAGTCAGAGTGTCGTGACATTGATATTTCACTTGTTTATTTTCAATACACTTTCAGTTCATAAACAAGCATCACTTTCTTTCCTTATCACTAAAAGCACAGTTTTGAGAAATTCTTAATTGAATACCACCAACAAAACAGAAAATAATACAATTAGCTTCTGTACTGTATAAATTAAACAAAGTAGTTAAAAAAAGTCTGCTAATCCAACCTAAATCTGGAAAAAAATAGGCTAAGAAGGAAAACAACTCACAGTATGATATTACTAATAATCACATGCATAAATATAGGCATATATGAAAATGTATATGTATAAAATCACTATAGTAAATATAAATGAATGAATCCAGTTAATAATAAAAGCTAATGCTAAGTATTTTATACAAACTAGTCACTATTCTAATGGTTTTACATATATTAAATATTTTACTTTTCCAAGCAAACCCATCATATAAGTATTATAATTATTCTTATTTCTAAAAAGGAAATCATAGCCTAGAAAATTTAATTGAATTTCTCCAAGGTCACAAAACTGAATCCAGAGAACATTTTGTTGATGACAATCCTATTTTGTCTCATAAAAATATAGACAATCACAATCTAGATAAAACAATATCCATAGATGGTCACTTAGGTTGTTTCCATATCTTGGCTATTGTGAATAATGCTACAGTAAACATGGGAGTGTGGTATATTTATATGATGGAATACTATTTGGCCATAAGAAAAAAAGAAATTCTGCCATTTGCAATATAGACAGACCTTGAGGACATTATGCTAAGTGAGAAGTAAATCAGACAGTGTAAGACAAATACTCTATAATATCTTTTATATGTGAAATCTTAAAGACCTGAAAATGTAAAGGAAGAGAGTAAAATGGTGGTTACCAGGGGTTAGGCCATGGGGGGAATGGGAGAGATGTTAAGGATACATACTTGTAACCAGTAGATAACTAAGTCCTGGAGACTTAATAAACAGTACAATGATTACAGGCAACCAACATGTATTATCAGCATTAAACTTTCTAAGAGATTAGGTTTTAATTGTTCCCAAGGCAAGAAAATATATGACAATTATATGAAGCAATACAGGTATTAGCTAAAACCACTATGGTAATCATACTGCAACATAAATCAGGTCAATGTTGTATATCTTAAATTTTCAGTGTTGTATGTAACATATAACTCAATTAAAATAGACAAGTAGCAAGGTGCCCTTTAAAATATATACATGAAACAAGATTACCTACACTATATCAAAATAATAGATGGAAGAAAAAATGTCTAGTAGACAGTAGTAGAAATATGCTTCAGCAGATTTAACAGACTCAAGTAGCTTTTAGCACCAAATGGATTAAAGCTCAAATTAAATCCTCTGCATGGCTTACCTCTTCTCACACCATTTTACTCCACATTTCCCATGGCTCAGTCTAGTTAAGTCATATAGCCTTTCCGTTACTGAAACTTTCCTTTAAGCCTACTTTCCCCAAACCTCTGTGGTTACTGGAACACTATTTGCCAGTAACTGACATAATTTGATCTATCAAGCACTCTCAGGATTACATTCCAAAACATTGCCTCAAAGTGGCTTGCCATCACACACTATTTCTTTATTTTGCTTTATTTTTCCTTATATCATATTTCAGTACACAATATTACAAAGTAATCAGTTTTAATTTTCATTATCTATTTACCCCAGTAAAAGGTAAGTTAATGTAAGCTAATCCTTCTTTTAAAATATTTGCATAAATATTTTTATTATAGAAATAAAAAGAAATATTTTTAACAGCAAAAAGAACAATAAACTAGAGTGCTAGTAAAATTACTACCAGAGATATTTTTAAATAATGCTAATAATTAAAAAGAGAAATTGGCAAATCCACAGTCATAGTGGGAGACTTTTCAAGCATTTGTCTTAGAGACTGATAAAGCAGTTGAAAGTGAATAACAGAACAGTACCACAAAAAATCACATAAAATGATTTGTTAGATAAAGCCTTGCAACTGTAATGAGGCAATATGAGTTGAACAGAAAAAATTTAAATTTTGATTTTATGTCTGTGTCTGAATACATTGATATATTGATCCTAGTCTTGAAAAATAGAGGAAGTATATTCTCTTAGTGCTGTGTGAAATAGGTCACAAAGGATTTTCAAGCAAACAAAAATCTAAAATGGGCCTTTCATGCAAATTTCACTCTCCAAGTATAATTCAATAAAGTTATTATTGATAACTAACAATAAAACAACATCCCAATATCTGTCTCAATGCACTTAGAAATTAAGAACACATATATTGTATGCCTTATAATTCACAAAAGTGTACTTCACTATTTTTGTCATAGGTGTCCTGGCTGGCCTTTAATTAAATTTCTACTTGTATTTCTGCCACATGTGGTATGTAGCTTCTTCATTGGTTGATGTTCCATTTAAATGCTTTTCATACTAATTAAGGTATTTACATCTTGGACAGTCACAATGACAGATTAAAAGCCTGATATATGAATAAACAACACAAAATAAAAGATCTGATTTATTTTGGAGGAAAAAAAAAGATAACAGGGAGGATCAAATTGCACATATCACCTTGAAGTAATACAGTTCTTGTGAAATCTTGAAATTTCTTGTGTGTTTACTTTCACACCCCCCAGAAAACTGTACAGAATAGAAAGAAGTGCATAAGGAATAAAAATGACACCTATATTTAATAGAAAACTCTTTGCCAGTGCTGCCCTCTTAACACAAGAAGATGGATGAGGCACTGAGGTCTAACTTTATTATTCTCTAATCAATATTTCAGTTAGTAAAGTGGAGTTGAAGAATAAAAAAACAACTCTGAGGTCACAACTATTTCTCATTTTAGAGTTTCTCTTGCCCTGTTAATTGCACATTGAATAATCTACTAACTCTTTTTTCCTCATAATTCTCTTATATAGGATTAAACAATACCATATATTATGATCTCTTGATCAATAATTTATGAAAATCTAAGCAACATGATATTGAGTAGAATATTATTCTAAAATCAATACTAATGTAGATGAATACTGTAAAACCAGCAGTTTTGGGGTGGAGCCTAGCAATCATTGTTTTAGTTTTCAGTAAAGAAGAAAACTAATTCTGGGTGATTTGTGATTGTGTAACCAGTTACTGAAGTCTTTGTGAAAGGGGTTTCCCCACAATTTTTAATGGAAACATACACAAACACACACAGATAACCGCACACAATTTTCTGGCTTTTTAAGTCTGTGATTCAATCAAGATCTATCGTGGATCCCAGATTAAGGTCTTTGTTAGATGTGGTCTCATGTCAATAAAATATGTCACTGTTGTCTTAATTGCCTCAAAAATAATAAATGATTGTTACTAGTTTTATCACTAATTCCAAACAAGCCCATTTAAATGCTCATTTCTAACATAAAAGTGCTAATTTGTGAACTTGGGTGGTAGGGTTTCAAATTGTGGAGAACAAATTTCATTTCACAACAAGAGAGCTTAGTACCAAAATGATGGTGATAAAAAATTAGAAGAATCGGAAAGCTTGAATTTAATAACTGAACACAGTCACCCTATTGTATCTTTTATCTGCAATGTAAACTCTCATGTGTAAAACAAGTTTGGCAAAGGTTGAATGGTAAAAAAGATACTGAACAGGAAAATCTCAATTTGGAGAAATAATTACTAGTTTATGGGTATATTTTTTTTTGAAACAAGTGAAGAATTAAGAATTTAATCAATTGTGTGTGTGTGTGTGTTGGTGTGTGTGTGTATGTGTGTGTGTGTAGTATTTTCTAATGTATATAAATGCATTTATATCCATTTGCTTATTTTTAGGAATGATCATATTGTCTATAACATGACTCTTTGGAACAAGAATTGTAAAATATATTTATATACAATGAGTTACTTTAGGTTTTTATTTTCTGTTTTGAAATTAATGGTGGTGGAAAACAATAGGCATGATTCCTTTTTAAAAGTTACTATGCATTTGATATAGCCTCTATTATCTGAGGTCAATGTTTTAACTGATAAAACAAAATTTATTTATTACTAGTAATTACTTCATGACCCTCAGTTGAAATTTAAGGATTTATATATTTAGTCTTTGGGTACTGATATCAGGACTTATTTGCTTGCTTTAACTGATATAACAAAATGTAATATTACCAGCAATAACTTCATGACCTTCAATTGAATTTTAAGGATTTGCATATTCAGTCTTTGGGTACTGATATCAGGACTTATTTTCTATAGAATTAACTATCATGAAGTACTTCCACCTCTTTTTTTTATAGTTGAAAAATTAATTACTTTTGGACATCCTGATTGCTTCCAGAGTGAGTGTTTTACTTTTTATCTTTTAGGTTTTTAAAAGATCTTATTAAGAATAACTCTTGATGTATAAAAACTACAATTTTGAAAAAATAAACAGTAAAAATTGAAATTATTAGTGGGCTAAAATAATTAAATGCAATAAAATGTTTACTATTCTATATAATAGCCAGATAACATATGAGGACCTAGTGAAATTTGACCTAACAGCAATAAAGTATGACTGAACAAAGCAGGTCATTATTCTGAAAGTGAAAATGTTTATTCCCTTGTTAAAAAAGTGGCATTTATAATTTTTCAGTCTCAAACAATATCAGATTCAGCATACTAATTAAGGAAAATTAAATCAGCTCCTTAATGGCAGTGAATTTAATGGCAGCAAGCAGTAGACTTTTCTTACTACTATTAAATATATTAATACTATTATGAAAGAAGTTTACACCATGGGACAAACAGTGGAAAGTAAAAATTCATGAAGCTCGAACAACGTAATCATCATCAAAGATTTGTAGTGAATTATTTCCTAAATTTTCTATGCAAACACAAAATGTAGGTAACTGTATTTTATAAATAATTGAAATGAGTGATATTTCCCTGCTTAATCTGGATATTATATTAAAAATTATGTATTATTCTGAATCAGATATTTTTAATTAAAATATCTTGGAATATTTTTCTACATACTTAACTTATAACCCACTTTACATTGATTTTTACACCCTCCAAACACTGCACTGTTACTATAATACATATATACTTGGCTATTAGAAAAAAAAATCATAGAGATTATTCACGCTTATTTTTCTTTATGTATTTGTCTTTGATTAGAAAAATATAAATTTATAACTTTTGATTAGAAATAGTATAAATTTCTAGAAAAAGAAATATACATGTTCAGGTGTTCATTGCTGCCTACCCCGCTAAACTGTGTCATCCATTAATACTCTCAGTAGTAGTATGAATGTGCTTTTTCCCCCATATATTGTGTAACAGGAAGAGTCTTAATACTCCAATTAGATAGAGACAAATTATAATATCATTTATGCTTTTAAAAATTATTTATTAATGATATTTACCATTTTTCTCTGTCGATGCATTTTAAAATTCATTCATGCCTAAGTCTTTGTAAGCCTATTTTAAACAATTGAACTTTACAGCAGACATATGAGAGTAGCTAATTTAAGCTTTTTGAATATCTTCTGATTAAAAATAATTTAGAAAATGCAAAAACCATGAGAGAAAAAAATCACTGTTCAAAACTCCAGAAACAAAATAACCCTGATTAAAATATGGTATATTTCTCATAAGCCATTTCTTCCCTACATACACACTGACAGTCTCTTTGTCCACACATTCCTACACCCATACCCATACATGTCAGAAATACAGCATACTTCATAATGTAGACACCATTACATTATGATTTTTTAATCTTATGATATTATAATTGTTCAAAACTTATTTTAATAAATGTATATCACATTCTATTTTTGCATGATAGTTTGTTTCCTATTGTAGAATAATTAGTAGGTTTCCAATTATTTACTAGTAAATCACTATTGTAAGCATATTTGATCATATCTATAAAAATACACTGGCTTCTGTTTCTAGTGTTTTTTTTTTAGCTGTTAAGATGTTAGTCTTATTCTGCAATATTTTGATAAGTTGTCTTGCAGGTATCATAGAGTAAGCTTACAACTCTTTTTAGATAGGTGTGGGCTTCTCCTGCATACAGGGATCTCTAATAGGGAAAATGGATACAGGAAAAAAGTAAATCTGGTTTTATACTGGAGGGAGAACACATTTTTCAGAATGACTCTTTTGAATCTCTACTTTAAAAATATAATCATACTTGAGGGAAAGGAAGACCTTACTTCCTGGTGGTAAGAGAAAAGCAAATTTCCATATTACTTTCTACAAAAATATTGTACAATTTTAGTTTTCTGCATGTAGTGTTTACCTTATCTGTTTTTACCTATTCAACATTGTATAATATGCCTGCATTTTATTTAATTTTTGTCAAATTTAGAGTTGAACATTTTATAATGGTTACACTTACATAGCTTTAATTGCTTATGGTTGTGAATAGTATTATCATGCTTAATAATTATTTATATATATATTTATAAATTATATATATAATTGTTTATGTATATATAAATTATTTATGTATATATTTATATATAAATAATTATAATTATTTATAGTTATAATGAAATAATTATTTATTTGATGGGTTGCTTGTTCTTGTTCTTTCTCCACTTTTCCTTTTTATTTTACATATGCTCATTTATACAGAGGTTAAACTTTTAAAACTGATTTAAATGCAGCTTACCAAAAATATTTGCTATTGTATTGAATTCACTTTTACTTTACATGTCATTATTCTAACTTTTCAATATAAAATATGTAGCTTTTAAAGTGGTAATATGATTCTAATTATAGTATAATACATATTTATTGGTGAAATTTGAAAAAATATAGAAATATAATTTAGTGAATGGAATAAGGTATGATATCACACAGTACAATCTACTCTAAAAGTGTGGTAATTTGTTGTATAGATATTTCATGTATAAATATATATTTATAAGATATACATTTTATTTTGTTATGTATTAAATACATTGTATCTTATACTAGATAAAGTTTATTTCTTGTTTTTCGCTTACAAATACTATATACTATATGCTGTTTCTTAGATAGTTTTGAAAATATGAGTTCTAAATCTCTATATAGAGATAAATAATACTTTACTATATTTGCAATTTTGGACATTAGGCTTATTTGTCATTTATGCAATCATAAATAAAGAATGAATATTCTTGTTTATAATTATTTGAGGGCATTTATGCTAAGATTGGGCTTCCCTAATGGCTCAACAGGTAAAGAATGAACCTGCAATGCAGGAGAAACAGGGGACACGGGTTTTGATCCCTGGATCAGGAAAATCCCCTGGAAAAGGAAATAGCAACTCATTTCAGTATTCTTGCCTGAAAAATCCCATGGACAGAGGAGCCTGGCAAGTTATAGTCCAAAAGGTCAGACACCACCGAGCGACCAAACACAAGACTAAGCACACACAGCACACGCTAAGATTATGTTCATGGGATGAATTCTTCAAAGAATAGATCCAAAAGTATGAAGATTTCTAAAACTTAAATATATTCTCATATTTAATGTTAACTTTATTGAAGGTGTTTTTTCAACACCTTTTCAAAGTGGGTGTGTGTTTAGGGGATGATTTCTAAGTATGTAACCAAGAAAAAATTAATTTTATTAAAACTGCTTAATTGACTTTTAGAAGGCTGATTTTTTATTTTTAAACACATACACAGACTCTATCAGGATTGAAAAAAACAAGTGTTAGTCACTCAGTCATGTCTAACTCTTTGCGACCACATGGATTGTAGCCTACCAGGAACTTCTGTCCATGGAATTCTCCAGACAAGAATACTGGACTGGTAGCCACTCCCCTTTCCAGGAGATCTTCCAGACCCAGGCATCAAACTTGGCTCTCCTGCGTTGCAGGCAGATTCGTCACCATCTGAACTACAGGGAAGTCCATCTTCCATTATATATTTCTATAAGTTACTACCTGAGTTGATTAGGTAATAATATAAGCAGGTAAATTAAGAGAAATATGAATGGAAAGTTAAAAGAATTAGCAAGCTTCTCAGATATGCAATATGCCTTTCAGTAATAGGCTCAATTAAATGCATAGTCAAAAGGGAATGCAAAGCACACCTCGTAAAATAAAATATAATGGATTCTTTGACAGCCTTCTATTATTTATCAATGATTAAGTTCAATAATCAACTAGTGAAGTCAATGTCAGCTACACTGTTTGGTATTTATGAGGTCCTCATCAAAAATTAGCACTTTCATGAGCCTCTTCCAAGATGAGTAGCATATACAGATTCTACCCAGTCTATACACCTTCTCTTATTCAGGTGACAATTATGACACCCTAGATCACTCACCTAGAGCCAGACATGCTGGAATGTGAAGTCAAGTGGGCCTTAGAAAGCATCACTACAAAAAAAGCTAGTGGAGGTGATGGAATTCCAGTTGAACTATTTCAAATCCTGAAAGATGATGCTGTGAAAGTGCTGCACTCAACATGCCAGCAAATTTGGAAAACTCAGCAGTGGCCACAGGACTGGAAAACGTGTTTTCATTCCAATCACAAAGAAAGGCAATGCTAAAGAATGCTCAAACTACCACACAATTGCACTCATCTCACACGCTAGTACAGTAATGCTCAAAATTCTCCAAGCCAGGCTTCAGCAATATGTGAACCGTGAATATCCAGATGTTCAAGCTGGTTTTAGAAAAGGCAGAGGAAGCAGAGATTAAACTGCCAACATTCACTGGATCATCGAAAAAGCAAGAGAGTTCCAGAAAACCATCTATTTCTGCTTTATTGACTATGCCAAAGCCTTTGACTCTGTGGAAGACTGGAAAACTGTGGAAGACTCTGAAAGAGATGGGAATACCAGAACACCTGACCTGCTTCTTGAGAAGGCTATATGCACGTATGGAAGCAACAGTTAGAACTGGACATGGAACAACAGACTGGTTCCAAATAGGAAAAGGAGTATGTCAGGCTGCATATTGTCACCCTGCTTATTTAACTTATATGCAGAGTACATTATGAGAAATGCTGGACTGGAAGAAGCACAAGCTGGAATCAAGATTGCCAGGAGAAATATCAATAACCTCAGGTATGCAGATGACACCACCCTTATGGCAGAAAGTGAAGAGGAACTAAAAAGCCTCTTGATGAAAGTGAAAGAGGAGAGTGAAAAAGTTGGCTTAAACCTCAACATTCAGAAAACTAAGATCATGGCATCTGGTCCCATCACTTCGTGGCAGATAGATGGGGAAACAGTGTCAGACTTTATTTGTCTGGGCTCCAAAATCACTGCAGATGGTGACTGCAGGCATCAAATTAAAAGACGCTTACTCCTTGGAAGGAAGGTTATGACCAACCTAGATAGCATATTAAAAAGCAGAGACATTACTTTGCCAACAAAGTCCATCTAGTCAAGACTATGGTTTTTCCAGTGGTCATGTATGGATGTGAGAGTTGGACTGTGAAGAAAGCTGAGCACTGAAGGATTGATGCTTTTTAACTGTGGTGTTGAAGAAGACTCTTAAGAGTCCCTTGAACCGCAAGGAGGTCCAACCAGTCCATCCTAAAGGAGATAAGTCCTGGGTGTTCATTGGAAGGACTGATGCTGAAGCTGAAACTCCAATACTTTGGCCACCTCATGTGAAGAGTTGACTCATTGGAAAAACCCTGATGCTGGGAGGGATTGGGGGCAGGAGAGAAGGGGACGACAGGGCATGAGATGGCTGGATGGCATCACCAACTTGATGGACGTGAGTTTGAGTCAACTAAGGGAGTTGGTGATGGTCAGGGAGGCCTGGTGTGCTGTGATTCATGGGGTCCCAAAGAATTGGACATGACTGAGCCACTGAACTGAACTGAACTGAGGGAGATCACTGGACTTTACTTTTGTTTGGGTTTGTGCACTGTCTCATCCAATTACCAAGATAAACAATGTTCAGAATTTTTATTTCTATAAACTCAAATAACAGTCTGCCCTATTGTGAAGATAAAATATGATCATGTATATAATTAATATAATGTGAAAATTTTATAGTTTTATGAAAAAAAAATAAATACAGAGAGATACATATAGAAATGAAGCTAAATAAGCCAGACAGCAAGAAATGTTTATTTTTTGTGAAGACATATAATTGTGATGTCCATTCTTCAAGATCCTTAAGGGGTACAATATAATAAGTAGGATGTTCTACAGTAGGTTTATCAAGGCCTTTGAATAGTTAACAAAGCCAGCATCATTAAATCCTACATTTCAGTTCAGTTCAGTCGCTCAGTCATGTCCCCTCTTTGGGAGCCCATGGACTGCAGTATGCCAGGTTTCCTGGTCCAACACCAACACCTGGAGCTTACTCAAATTCATGCCCATTGAGTCAGTGATGCCATCCAACCATCTCATCCTCTGTTGTTCCCTTCTCCTCCTGCTCTCAATCTTTCCCAGCATCAGGGTCTTTACAAATGAGTCAGTTCTTCAGATCAGGTGACCAACGTATTGGAGTTCAGCTTCAGCATCAGTCCTTCCAATGAATATTCAGGACTGATCACCTTTAGGATGGACTGGTTGGATCTCCTTGCAGGCCAAGGGACTCTCAAGAATCTTATCCAACACCATAGTTCAAAAGCATCAATTCTTCAGCTCAGCTTTCTTTATAGTCCAACTCTCACATCCATACATGACTACTGGAAAAACCATAGCCTTGATAGACAGACCTTTGTCAGCAAAGTAATTCTGCTTTTTAATATGCTGTCTAGGTTGGTCATAGCTTTTCTTTCAAGAAGCAAGCGTCTTTTAATTTCATGGCTGCAATCACCATGTGCAGTGATTTTGTAGCCCCCCAAAATAAAGTCTGCCACTGTTTCCATATTTCCCCACCTATTTGCCATGAAGTGATGGGACCAGATGCCATGATCTTAGTTTTCTGAATGATGAGCTTTAAGCCAACTTTTTGACCCTCCTCTTTCACTTTCATCAAGAGGCTCTTTAGTTCTTTTTCACTCTGCGCCATAAGGGTGGTGTCATCTCCTTATCTGAGGTTACTGATATTTCTCCCAACAATTTTGTTTCCAGTTTGTGCTTCATCCAGCCCAGCATTTCTCATGATGTACACTGCACATGAGTTAAATAAGCAGGGTGACAATATGCAGCCTTGACATACTCCTTTCCCAATTTGGAACCAGTCTGTTGTCCCAGTTCTAACAGTTCAGTTCTAACTGTTGCTTCCTAACCTGCAGATTTCTCAAGAGGCAGGTCAAGTGATCTGGTATTCCCATCTCTTTAAGAATTTTCCACAGGGTACTGTGATCCACACAGCAAAGGCTTTGGCTTAGTCAATAAAGCAGAAGTAGATATTTTTCTGGTACTCGCTTTTTCAATGATTCACCAGATATTGACAATTTGATCTCTGGTTCCTCTGACTTTTCTAAATCTGGCTTGAACATCTGGAAGTTCATGGTTCACATACTGTTGAAGCCTGGCTTGGAGAATTTTGAGCATTACTTTGCCAACCATACCATTAGGGTGGTAAAAAAAAAAAAAAAAGAATGCTTGAAAGGCAAGAGTTTGGTTTTGTCAGGGGAGTATAATCTCCTCTGTTCTGTCTCATCACAACAAAAATTTGAAAAAATATATGTTAAAGCCTTCAGCCTTGGCGTGTCACAGCTCTCAGACAGTCCGTGTTATAGTTCTCAATTCTTGGACAGACGTGTTATAGCTCTCAGACAGATCAGTTTTATTTAGAAAATAAAGGAAAATACATCTTCAAGGTTTGAGGGCATACCGACCCAAAAGATGCAAAAAGTAGAGAGAGAGAGAGAATGAGCATGCATGGGGAGAGAGAGAGTCCTGGCCCTTTGGCTCCTCTTTTTATGTTTTTCCTTCCCCTGAGCCTGCTCTATGTAAATTGGGCCAGCTAGAAGTGCTGTTTATTCTACCCGAGGTCCTCTCTGGGACCTTTCTTTGTTCTATTTTTGCGGGCTTTTCCCTTCGTTGTCTCTTAGCCACCGCCATTCTGTACTTTTTTTTCTTATTCTAACTACCTAACAGTTACAAAAGGAATTATTAAAGAATGACCTCCTGTAATCGCTGAAGATGAAAGCACCAGAGGTATATTATCATGATGCCCTTGCAATCATACATTGGAGGTTATTTGGACTATTTCAAAAAAGAGATGATTATGGTAAACTGTCAATGATAACAAAATAAAGTTAAAACAAGGAAGAAAATGGGATCAAAAGAGCAGTAAGTTAAGATTTAAAATTTGTTAAATGTATGCTATTGCTACTGCTAAGTCGCTTCAGTCGTGTCTGACTTTGTGCGACCCCATAGACCACAGCCCACCAGGCTCCCCCTTCCCTGGAATTCTCCAGGCAAGAACACTGGAGTGAGTTGCCATTTCCTTCTCCAATGCATGAAAGTGAAAAGTGAAAGTGAAGTCGCTCAGTCGTGTCTGACTCTTCACGACCCCATGGACTGCAGCCTACCAGGCTCCTCTGTCCATGGGATTTTCCAGGCAAGAGTACTGGAGTGGGGTACCATTGCCGTATAACTGTCATTAAAACTTAATTTCAGTAAATCAAGCACAATAACAAAAGTTAAATAGTAAAGCTGCTCAAAAATTTACAGAGTAGTATGTAATAACCAAGTGAAAAAGACAATATAAAGTGAGCTGAAGGGGGAAAAGACTCTTGGGGGTTCCTTGGACTGCAAGGAGATTCAACCAGTCCATCCTAAAGGAGAACAATCATGGGTGTTCATTGGAAGATGTTTATGTTGAAGCTGAAACTCCAATACTTTGGCCACCTGATACAAAGAGCTGACTCATTTGAAAAGACCCTGAGGCTGGGAAAGATTGAGAGCAGGAGGAGAAGGGGACGACGGAGGATGAGATGGTTGGATGGCATCACTGAAACAATGGACATGGGTTTGTGTGGACTCCGGGAGTTGGTGATGGATAGGGAGGCCTGGTGTGCTGCAGTTCATGGGGTCACAAAGAGTCGGACACAACTGAGCTACTGAACTAAACTGAACTTGTTTGCATTTATTAATATACTTTTAAAATTGAGTTCTAACTTTAAAAATTAACCACGTCACATAACAGAGAAGGCAATGGCATCCCATTCCAGTACTCTTGCCTGGAAATTCCCATGGACAGAGAAGCCGGGTAGGCTGTGGTCCATGGGGTCGCTGAGTCGGACACGACTGAGCGACTTCACTTTCACTTTTCACTTTCATTCATTGGAGAAGGGAATGGCAACCCACTCCAGTGTTCTTGCCTGGAGAATCCCAGGGACAGGGGAGCCTGGTGGGCTGCCATCTATGGGGTTGCACAGAGTCGGACATGACTGAAGTGACTTAGCAGCAGCAGCAGCACATCACATAAAGATGTAAATTTCTATTGTATTTCAGGAAAGTGCTAAAGTTATTTCATTTTTAAAAAATTCATGAAAAGAAGAGAAGAGTTTCAAGAAAAAGTCAAAGAAATATAACTTCTAGAATATGTCTTTTTTTTTTAATAAAATAGAATTTTTTAAAACTGTGAGAAAGAAAAAAAAATGTGATATTGTTACTCTCAATTTTTCCCTTGATCTTATGAATGCAGCTTTTCAAAATGGCCTGGGGAGACAGTGGGCATTTTATCACAGTTAAAAAAAAAAAAAAGAAATATGTCAGAACCCAACATTTAGGTTGTCCTTTTGTGAGCTCTCGGAGAGGGCAATGCACCCCACTCTAGTACTCTTGCCTGGAAAATCCCATGGACGGGGGGGGGAGCCTGGTGGGCAGCAGTCCATGGGGTCGCTAGGAGTTGGGCATGACTGAGCAACTTCACTTTCACTTTCACTTTCATGCATTGGAGAGGGAAATGGCAACCCACTCTGGTGTGCTTGCCTGGATAATCCCGGGGACGGGGGAGCCTGGTGGGCTGCCGTCTATGGGGTCACACGGAGTCAGACATGATTGAAGCGACTTAGCAGCAGCAGCAGTTTGTGAGCTCTAGAGATTTAAATAAAATAAAATAACACAAATGAAATTGGTTCTTTGTTTTAAAATCAAATTATACTTACTTTATTAAATTTGTTGATACTTTACTCATTTGAGCCACAGATCTTATTTGCAAAATCAGTTCACCATTGCAAATTTACTTCAGAGTTGCTTTATTTCAATACTACTTGAAAGATATATTTTTGGAACTATATACTGGTGTTCAAGTTTATAATCACAAGTACCAAATACAGTATTTGAATGTTTAAAATTAGTTTTAACTACTTAGAAATATATTTTCTTATGAAAGAACAAACAATCCCATTACTTTCCTGATAAAGAAACACACACTCACACACACACACACACACACACACACACACACACACACAGTCTTACATATCAATGTATACAATTAAAAGTTTTCGGCAGTTATAATATTTATAATATCTTTTCTTGCTATGATGTTATTAGAACAAAAACAATAGAATACAGCATGCAATTTAACTCAGCAATTCTAAAATTGCTGGTGAATATAAGTGTCATGCGAGTATATGCTCCTCAGTTTTTGTTTTGTCACAACAAAGATTTGGAGCGATGGACATTGAAGCCCCCTCTGTGTGTCACAACTGTTGGGTCTTGGATAGATCGTGTTATAGCTCTCAGGTCCTGAACAGACCGTGTTATAGCTCTTAGACAAATCAGTGTTACAGCTCTATTTTGTTTAGAAGACAGCAGGAAATCCATCTTTGAGGCATGAGGGCACGTCGATCCAAAGACGGGAAGGAAAGAGCACCCCGGCGCGCAGGGGAGAGAGAGAGAGCTCTTTGGCTCCTCTTTTTATATGTTTTTTTTTTCTTCTCCCTGGGCCTGCCTTATGCAAATTGGGCTTAGTCAGGAGTGCTGTTCTACCTGAAGTCCTCACTTCGGTCCTTGGACCTACCTTTGACCTTCCTCTGTTCTATTTTCGAGGGCTTATCTCTTCCTTGTGTTTTAGCCACCGCCATTTTGGACCCCTTTTCCCTATTCTAACTACCTAACTTGAGTACATTCACACAAATTAAAAAAAAATACATCAACCAAAATCTAACAGTTCTACAGTGAATCATCCCATGAAGTCAATAAAGGGCTCTCCTTTTTTCTTTATTTGTAGTTTTCATGATAATTATTTGAGGTAAACTAGGCTATTGCCTGTCTCTGATTTAAAAAGCCACAATTCTTAAGCAACAGGACAAAGAAATGCTAGCTTCTTAATTACAGGTAATGCTCCAAAATACTTCTTATAAACCTATCTACATATGAATCCAAAGTAACATGCAAATGAATCCGTTTCAAATAACAGCTATCTCCATTTTGTGTGTGTGGGATGGGGGAAGAGAGGCAGTGGCTTTGGTTTACTAGCAGCTTTGTTCAGACAATGGAAGATTAAATGTTGGTATTTTGTAATTAGAGATGCTTCTCTTTTTTTAATGGAAAACCTTATGATTTTGAAAAGCATTTTCAAGTTGAGTTAGAGCTGCACAAATAGACAATGTAATAGATTAGTATTATGTTTTATCCCACTTTATATTTTCTGTTTAGTGGGATACGAAGAAGATCAAAGAAGGTAGTCTCTATTCATTACTTTTTACCATCTTCTGCAGACTATTTTTTCAAAAAGAGAGAAATGCGGCATACACTAAAGGTGACTGGTGTATTATCTGGATTATCATACTATCTAGAACCTTATGTTAATTTCTATAAGATTTATAAATATACTACCATAAAATATATAATGTGTAATAATTGGTAGAATAACATTCACTGTGCCAATTTGAGTCATTTTGCACACTCTTCTAAGAAGATTGTTCTGGGAACTACTAATTTAAATATAAACAATTAAAATCAAAGTCTTCTAAGTAGAAGTATGTCACAAATATGGGGGGTAGTTGTTTATTTATTCTTTAAATCAAATTAACATCTTATTAGTCAAGAAGATAGCATGCAGGAAACAAAAGGGGAGAGGGGATTTCTTTTCCCTGAGCAAATTCCTTCATTGCATTTTCCAAAATTGGGGCATGAAAGTCAAAGGTCCACACAATCTGCCATATATTTAAAAATGTATTTAATATTTCAAAATTAACTAATCAAAAGCATTTGCTGAGGGCTACCCTATTTTCTGGGCAATAAACTGTGGAAAATTCTGAAAGAGATGGGAATACCAGACCACCTAACCTGTCTTTTGAGAAATCTGTATGCAGGTCAGGAAGCAACAGTTAGAACTGGATATGGAAAAACAGACTGGTTCCAAATAGGAAAAGGAGTACGTCAAGGCTGTATATTGTCACCCTGTTTATTTAACTTATATGCAAAGTACATCATGAGAAACACTGGGCTGGAAGAAGCACAAGCTGGAATCAATATTGCCAGGAGAAATCTCAATAACCTCAGATATGCAGATGACACCACCCTTATGGGGCCGAAAGTGAAGAGGAATTAAAAAGCCTCTTGATGAAAGTGAAAGAGGAGAGTGAAAAAGTTGGCTTAAACCTCAACATTCAGAAAACTAAGATCATGGCATCTGATCTCATCACTTGATGGGAAATAGATGGGGAAATAGTGGCTGACTTTTTTGGGGGGGTCTAAAATCAATTCAGATGGTGATTGTAGCCAAGAAATTAAAAGACACTTATTCTTTGGAAGGAAAGTTATATGACCAACCTAGATAGCATATTGAAAAGCAGAGACGTTACTTTGCCATCAAAGGTCCGTCTAGTCAAGGCTATGGTTTTTCCATTGGTGATGTAATGGATGTGAGAGTTGGACTGTGAAGAAAGCTGAGTGCCAAAGAATTGATGCTTTTGAACTGTGGTGTTGGAGAAGACTCTTGAGAGTCCCTTGGACTGCAAGGAGATCCAACCAGTCCATTCTAAAGGAGATCATCCTGGGTGTTCTTTGGAAGGACTGATGCTAAAGCTGAAACTCCAATACTTTGGCCACCTCATGCGAAGAGTTGCTCATTGGAAAAGACTCTGATGCTGGGAGGGATTTGGGGCAGGAGAAGAAGGGGACGATGGAGGATGAGATGGCTGGATGGCATCACCGACTTGATGGACAAGAGTTTGGGTGAACTCCGGGAGTTGGTGATGGACAAGGAGGCCTGGTGTGCTGCAGTTCATGGGGTCGCAAAGAGTCAGACACTACTGAGAAACTGAACTGAACTGAACCCTAATGACTCAGATGGTAAAAAATCTGCCTGGAATGTGGGGAATCTGGGTTCAGTCCCTGAGTGGGGAAGATTCCCAGGAGGAGGGCATCGCAACCCACTCCAGTATTTTTGTCTGGAGAACCCCATGGACAGAAGAGCCTGGCGGGCTACAGTCCATGGGATCACAAAAAGTCAGATATGACTGAGCAACTAACACTTTCACTTTTCATTTTTTACTCTGTGCTAGGCACTGGACTAGGAACAGGGAACTGAGAAGTGAACATTACCAGGCTTATCTAATGAGTAGATTCTCATGCATATTAGAGTACAGTGTGCTCTTGTTCTAATAAAGTTTTCTGCAAGTTGCAATGAAATGCATGTGGGTACAAGTATTATTTCTCTTAGAGGATTTTGAGGCTGATAGTCAAGGGATTTATAAAGCAGTCTCAAATATAGTCTAAGAGGCAATTGTTACTTGTCAACTGGTTTGGCTCAAAGTTGAAGTGTATTTACTACACCTTTTCTGTTGGTAAAGATTATATAGAGGCTAGAAGTAGAAACTGAGAATAAAGATGATAGTACTATAGTGAGAAAACTGGAAAACTTCCAGTAAATTTAATAATGAGGAAGTGCTCATAAATGTTGAAATCTACAGAGATGTTAGATCAAAATTTTAAAGGGGTCACTGTATAAAGCTAAAACAAATGGGTAGACTTTACAAGCACACAGTCTGCAGAATGGAGGCACCAGTGAGAATTCAAAGGTTAAGAAGTGAAGATTTTAACAGTTCATTTTGAAACCCCAGAAATGCAAAAAAGTGAAATGGCTGTCTGGGGAGGCCTTACAAATAGCTGTGAAAAGAAGAGAAGCGAAAAGCAAAGGAGAAAAGGAAAGATATAAGCATCTGAATGCAGAGTTCCAAAGAATAGCAAGAAGAGATAAGAAAGCCTTCTTCAGCGATCAATGCAAAGAAATAGAGGAAAACAACAGAATGGGAAAGACTAGGGATCTCCTCAAGAAAATCAGAGATACTAAAGGAACATTTCATGCAAAGATGAGCTCGATAAAGGACAGAAATGGTATGGATCTAACAGAAGCAGAAGATATTAAGAGATGGCAAGAATGCACAGAAGAACTGTACAAAAAAGATCTTCACGACCCAGATAATCACGATGGTGTGATCACTGACCTAGAGCCAGACATCCTGGAATGTGAAGTCAAGTTGGCCTTAGAAAGCATCACTATGAAAAAGCTAGTGGAGGTGATGGAATTCCAGTTGAGCTATTCCAAATCCTGAAAGATGATGCTGTGAAAGTGCTGCACTCAATATGCCAGCAAATTTGGAAAACTCAGCAGTGGCCACAGGACTGGAAAAGGTCAGTTTTCATTCTAATCCCAAAGAAAGGCAATGTCAAAGAATGCTCAAACTACTGCACAATTGCACTCATCTCACATGCTAGTAAAGTAATGCTCAAATTTCTCCAAGCTGTGCTTCAGCAATATGTGAACCGTGAAATTCCAGGCATTCAAGCTGGTTTTAGAATAGGCAGAGGAACCAGAGATCAAATTGCCAACATCCCTGGATCATGGAAAAAGCAAGAGAGTTCCAGAAAAACAACTATTTCTGCTTTATTGAGTATGCCAAAGCCTTTGACTGTGTGGATCACAATAAACTGTGGAAAATTCTGAAAGAGATGGGAATACCAGACCACCCAACCTGCCTCTTGAGAAATTTTATGCAGGTCAGGAAGCAACAGTTAGAACTGGACATGGAACAACAGACTGGTTCCAAATAGGAAAAGGAGTATGTCAAGGCTGTATATTGTCACCCTGCTTATTTAACTTATATGCAGAGTACATCATGACAAACGCTGGACTGGAAGAAACACAAGCTGGAATCAAGATTGCCGGGAGAAATGTCAGTAACCTTAGATATGCAGATGACACCACCTTTATGGAAGAAAGTGAAGAGGAACTCAAAAGCCTCTTGATGAAAGTGAAAGTGGAGAGTGAAAAAGTTGGCTTAAAGCTCAACATTCAGAAAATGAAGATCATGGCATTTGGTCCCATCACTTCATGGGAAATAGATGGGGAAACAGAGGAAACAGTGTCAGACTTCATTTTTCTGGGCTCCAAAATCACTACAGATGGTGACTGCAGCCATGAAATTAAAAGATGCTTACTCCTTGGAAGGAAAGTTATGAGCAACCTAGATAGCATATTCAAAAGCAGAGACATTACTTTGCCGACAAAGGTCCGTCTAGTCAAGGCTATGGTTTTTCCTGTGGTCATGTATGGATGTGAGAGTTGGACTGTGAAGAAGGCTGAGCGCCGAAGAATTGATGATTTTGAACTGTGGTGTTGGAGAAGACTCTTGAGAGTCCCTTTGACTGCGAGGAGATCCAACCAGTCCATTCTGAAGGAGATCAGCCCTGGGATTTCTTTGGGAGGAATGATGCTAAAGCTGAAACTCCAGTACTTTGGCCACCTCATGGGAAGAGTTGACTTATTGGGAAAGACTCTGATGCTGGGAGGGATTGGGGGCAGGAGGAGAAGGGGACGACAGAGGATGAGATGGCTGGATGGCATCATAAACTCGATGGACGTGAGTCTGAGTGAACTCTGAGAGTTGGTGATGGACAGGGAGGCCTGGCATGCTGCGATTCATGGGGTCGCAAAGAGTCGGACACGACTGAGCGACTGATCTGATCTGAACTGATCTGAGATTGTAGCCTCTATGCATGAAATTTTTCCAGGCTAGAATACTGGAGTAGGCTAATTCTAATTTGCATGAGAATCTAGTTCATTAGATAAGCTTGGTAATGTTCACTTCTCAGTGCCCTTTTCCTCGGGAGTTCAATTCCAGGTCTGTTCCCCTTCTTCCTTCTATTTGTAATTTTTAATCATTTATTTGGAGGTCAAAATATTTTTCAGTATGTTTTAGAGAACTGTGTTGCTGCTATGACATTGAAATTAAATTTAAACAATAAAATCCTAAAACAAATTATTTTGAAGGAAAATAACAATTTATGAGAGATTATCACATAATGGAACTAAAAACATTCTTGAAAATAATCAGAGGTTAAAGATTTTGTATAACACATAGCTATTCTACTTTTGAAGACTCCAGCTCAATCTCTGAGTTGGGAAGATCCCCTGGAGAAGGAAATGACAGTCCATTCCAATATTCTTGCCTGGAAAATTCCATGGATAGAGGCAACCATGTAAGGGGTCACAAAAGAGTCAGAACACGACTGAGCATACACACACATTTCATCCTTAAACTGTTATTGTTGCACTGAGAAAGTTTTCTGTTTGAGCTTTGTTCAAGCATGAGAAACACTAATAGAAAAGACCTTACCTAGTTCTTAAAAATTTATGTGTAAAGTTTTACAGATTCAGATAGCAAAATTATGTTTTAATGGATGTATTTTGTGTGTATACAATGAAGAATGAAGATCAAGTATAGTGTCCTAATATGAATGAAATTAGGAAATTTGAAGTGTAAATAAAGGACTTTTAACAAATTAAGATACATAGATTGGATGATGATAGGAATACAAAATATGCTGTCAACCCAAATTATTTGTAACACATGGGTATTTATGGAGGCCATTTTTTCTCCTGTAGTTAGGCAACTCTCAGTGCCCTTTACAAAGGTCAGCAACTCCCAGGAAGATGGATTATATATAGGTAGAACAATCTGGCATCTATTATGTTAAATTCCTGTTAACACTAATAAGATTATCTCTGCCCTTTTCCTCCATTTCCAAATAGTTTTGGCGATCTCATTTTTAGAAAAGTATTTAGTATAGTTTATATGCAAAGATTATTCCCCTTTTCTGTTATCTGATAATATGTTAAGATATTTTATAAGAAATATTAGTTAGAACAAAGCCCTTTTGGAAATGAAGAAGGCACTGGAGTATAAAGGGCATGTCCCAATTTGTAACTAAGCTCCATTCCATTTTAGTTGGAAAAGCACTAGTACAATAAAAATACTTACTACAAAGTTATCAGTCCCCTTACAAACAAAATAAAGTACCTTATCAATAATATCTGGTTTCCCCAAGTGCTTCCCCACTAGGTGAGCCCTGTCATAGACTGCTGACCATGCTATTATCTTTTCTGGGCTTTCAAGGTGCTTTGCAGGATACAGAACAATGTACCACTTGTAAAAGTAGCCTGTTTACTGAGTGAGAACTAAAGTGATGACTATTTTCTCTTCATTCAAAGGCTTGTATGAAAGAAAACTGTCATGAAAAATTTAGTTAATAGTTAGACCAAACTGATACAATCTCATTTCACTTGTGGACAGAACATTTACTGTTGGGGCACAGATTGATATTTGAATGAACATGAGCGGAAAGTTATCTTTCACAGAACATACATAATAAATGATAATGCTGTGCTTAAAATGCATAAAATAAAATGAGAAATAGCAAAGATTATACTTAATTTATTCCAAGTAGTCTCTTCAACAAACTGAAAAATATCAAGTGCTAATCTATCCATTAAGAATATTACATTTCCTAATAGTAACTAGTTGGTTGGCAGCAATCCCTTGAAAACAAACCAAAGCTTAATTATATTATTTATTAATCATTTAAGATAATAGTGAAAATGATAATGGATATATTACCTTCTTTACCATCTGAGTTACCAGAGAAGCCCTTATATTACCTTAAATAATTATTCTCAATCCAAATTTCTTGGTTATATATTTTAAAAATTTTCAAGAGCAAATTCTGCTTACATCCCTATGTCTTCCACTTACAGTTTTATAGCAAAATTATATTTTCAAACTAATTTCTAATCGTACTTTGGGAGCAAAGAGTAACAATGTCTTGGTTTTTATGCCTCTGACTTCTCCATATGGAAAGTAGCACAACACAAATTATTACAGTGATATAGTTTTAAATTGAATCACCTTTATCATCAAAGTAATACACACTTAAGAGCAAAACAAGTACATAAAATGCACTAAAAATCCCACCACCCACAGGCTGGTATTCTTACTCTGTGTAACCCAATCTAGGCATTTTTCAATGCCAAACGTGAAAATTGACTCATTCAGCAAATTTCTGTGATACGTTTTTTGCTCCTGCATTGTTATAATAGTTTGACATGTTCTTGTGTCATAATGTATTTAATCAAATTCTTAATGGAAATGATGGTAGCTTCTAAATCTGGATCTTTATAAACAACTTTGTGAGATGCACTGTTGTAGCAACATCTATTCGTTCACCCTCTGAAAAGCCTTTGGGAGAGTGTAAAAATGGCCTTCAGAAAATCTGTGCCAAGCAGTTCCTACAAGTGAATTTTTTAAGCAGGTCAGGTAAGTACTTTGTACTTTCACTAACAATTAGGAGACCTGATTTCTTAACCTAATTGTATCACAAATGAGTTGTGTGACCTTGGGCAATTCATTCAGTCTTTCTAAAGTTTACTTTCTTCATTCAAAAAAGAAAATGATATCTGTTGAGGTCTTTTTTATAGACTGGGGCCTCGTGGATCGGAGTCAACGAAAAGAAAGCAAAAGAGAGAGACTAATATCCCTAGGGTTATGTGGAAAACCAATAAGGCCCCTGCACAGGACTTGTACCGCTCATAAAGGCACAGGGCGTCTTCTCAACGAGGTTTTGAAAGCCTGGGCAGAAAAGTGAGCTCGGCAGGTTTCCAGGCTCCAAGGAACTAGCTGGAGAAGAAAAGAGGGATGCGGAAGACCCAAGTCTCTAATGGAACAAGGGTGCTTTATTCATTTTGCGTGAGCTTATACATTGTTATACAAGGAAGCTTTAAGTGAAAAATAGAGTCAGGCAAAGAACAAAAAACCAGACATATAACAACCAAGGGAATGTTATATATACATATACATATGTTACATATATTACCAAGGGAATAACAAGAAATAACAATGGTCACAAGGCCAGAAGACAACCCATATCTTGAGTAAGAGGGTTGTGTCTAAACAGTTTTACCTTAGGGTAAAAGGTTACTGAAGGAAATCCATGCATGTGTTCCATCCCATGACCTCGGTCCTGGGAACAGCTTGCCACTCCACTCGTTCCTGTCTACCAGGAACTGATAAGGAAGAGAGGGTTCATGAGAAACAGAAAACAACATACAGAAATCCTAAAGTTAAATGTTCCTTGACAGATATCCAAGGCCCAGGATGAAATTTATGTAATTCAATTTTGAAATAAATTTAAATAAAAAAGGAAAGTATTAAATGCCTTGAATATCTTTTGATGATGTTTCCCACCATCTTCTATAGAGGCCATTTTCTTCTTTCTAATACCTAATGCTTTGTGGCTTAGAAGGTAAAGTACCTGTACAAGAAAGTACAAGTATTTCTTACATGCATTAATTACCCTATTGAACATATTAATAATTTTGTTTTAATCTTGTTTTAATTTGCTTTTTTGATTTTAAAGAGTATATAATTTAAATATAAAATAAATATTCATAAAAATTAATTTATCTTCCAAGTTATTTGCATTTACTGGCATATTAATCATTTTCTAATGAATTTGTAAATGTCCTTTATGTATTTTAACAGAAACTGATTTCTGCAAAATTTCTCATTCTAAGCTATGTGAGATACTCAATATTGAATTAATAAAATTTGCATTTTAAAAAAATCAGCCATATAACTGATCAACTTAAATGTCACATGAAAATTCTTATTATGGGTGAGTTAATATTAACTTGAAATAATGTAGTGATTTTCTGTATCATATAGCATATTATTTAGACAAATAATAAAACTGAATAAATTATAAAATATAGATGCTGAAAATGAGTCACTTGTGCCCTCATAAAATAAGTTTAAAATTAACAATGATCATGTTTAAGAAGAAAAATAATATGCTAACAAAGTAAATTTAAAATAATAGTTAATAAATAGTATATTATGAGAAGTACAAACTGGCAGAATATAAAGCTTTTTGGTCTAGTCTTTGGGGTAGAAAATAATCTTTATGTCATAGTGGACCATAACCTTGAAGTGTTTCAATGATAAGCAATGGTGATGAAAAAGCATGATATTTCATAGCATTAATGACTTATGTAATAGGAAATTGATTTCCTAACACCTTTCCCTTGCATAGTGTCTTTTTCCTTAGATTGAAAGAGAATCAATACGTGAATATCTGAGTATATGAAAGGCAGCCAAGTGCAAAGAAAACACTATTCAATTAGCAACTAGGAGACCTGATTTCTTAACCTAATTGTACCACAAAAGAGTTGTGTGACCTTGGGCAAGTCATTCAGTCTTTCTAAGGTGTACTTTCTTCATCCAAAAAAGAAACTGATATCCAAGGCCCAAGACTAATTTTATGTAATTCAATTTTGAAATAAATTTAAGTAAAAAGGAAAGTATTAAAAGCCTTGAATATCTTTTGATGATGTTTCCCACTGTCTTCTATAGAGCCCATTTTCTTCTTTCTAATACTTAATGCTTTGCGGGTCAGAAGGTAAAGAATCTGCCTGCAATGCAGGAGACCAGAGTTCAGTACCCGCGTCGAGAAGATCCCATGGTGAAGGAAATGAGTGGCTACCCACTCCAGTATTCTTGCCTGGGAAATCCCATGGACAGAGGAGCCTGTCCATGGGGCAGCAAAATAGTCAGATAAGATTTAGTGACTAAACAACAATAACTGTTCTTACTGAATGCTCACAAAACTCTAGAAGATCAGTATTGCTCCTATTTCATTTTATAAATGAAGAAATTGACCTAAGAGAAGCTAAACAATTTGTCCATCTTCACAGTGTTAGTGAACAGTCAGACTAGGATTCAAATGCAGGCAGTCTGATTCCACAATCTGTGACTTCAAATATCACCTACACTGTCATCAATATGTATTTTTGCTCAAATAAACTTGGGAAACACTGGCTTCAACAGAGCAAAATCAGTTGAATGCAAGACGTTTTAGAATATTTAAGATTTGTTTTGCATATTCAAGACAGAATCATGTGCATGGCTGCCTACATTTTTTTTTTTTTTTTTTTGACTATGGAATTCCTATGAGAAGGAATACTGACCATGTCAAAAGCACTAAAGTTGGAAAATGCTGATTTGAGTTATGGTAACTTCACCAAGGAAGATCTTTATAAAAAACAATTCCTTAAATAATCTGGAGAAGTATTAAAGATTATCTCTCTATGGGATTTGCTTTCCCATAAGACTAAATTCCATTTCCCATGTTCCTTTTTTTTCCTTTTTAGTACTTAATGTAAGAAATTTTACCAATGCATTAAAGATATGTTTTTTGGGAAAATGGGCTTCAGAATGGTGACTGTTCTGAAAAGATGTGAATATTTTTATACTAAGAGCATTCTTTCCCAGGAGTTTTGCTTAGGACATTGGGAGAACATTGTTTACCATTTCTTAGCAGTTCTGAAATTCAAACACTGATTGTTTGAAAAATATTTTCTATAATACATTATAAAGGGATAAAAATAACCCACAATTTACAGCATTATTCTGTAGATGTCTAAGTATGTTATTTATATTCATCAAATAAGCAAACTATAATAAAACAAAAATTACAATTATTCCAAATTAGATACTTCATCATATTTAACCATCTGAGGTTTTCTAAGTATCACTTTGAAAAAAGAATTTACAAAAAAAGTCACAAAAACAACAACAAAAAAGAATTTATGTCTCCTGAGACTTACAAAATATATTTAATCTAATAAAAAAAATCTCAGAATTCAAGTGCAGGGAACAACATAATACAGTTAACCCTCATTATTTATAGATTCTGTATTTGTAAATTGGCCTGCTCACTAAAATGTACTTGCAACCCTAAAAGCAATACTTACAGGTATTTTGTGTTACTAGCAGACATGCTCAGAATGGAGAAAAACTTGTGTCACTTAATCTGTTCATTCCCAGTTCAGGTTGAAGGAGATGATGCTCTGCCTTCTTGTTCCAGCTCTCACACTGTAATAGTACCCTTTCCTTGATCTATTTATTACCAATTATAAAAAAAGGAGAAGGAAATGGCAACCCACTCCAGTATTCTTGCCTGGAGAATCCCATGGACAGAGGAGCCTGGTGGGCTACAGTCCATGGGGTTGCAAAGAGTAGGACACAACTGAGCAACTAACATACACACTAAAAGAAAAAAACTGTGCCTTTTTTGGTGATTACACTGCTTAAAATTCCCCAGAAGTGTACTGCTGAAGTATGGTCTAGTATTCCTGAGTGCAAGAAGGCTGTGATATGCCTTCTGGAGAAAATACGTGTATTAGATAAGCTTCATTCAGGCATGAGTTATAGTGCTGTTGGCTGTGAGTTCAATGTTAATGAATCAACACTGCCATACAACCAGAAAAGGGATACTGATTTTTTTTTTTTTAACTACAATAGATAATGTTGCTGTGAAGCTGAAAGACAAATAAATTTAATTATGTTACCCAAGAAAAGGTAAATGTTAAACTCTTCTTGGCTAGTTCTGACTGTATCCCATATTTCAAAAAAGGAAGAATGTGAAAGTTCCTCAGTTGTGTCTGACTCTGCGACCCAGTCCATGGAATTCTCCAGGCCAGAATACTGGAATGGGTAAGCTTTCCCTTCTCCAGGGGATCTTCTCAATTTCCTTCTCCAGGGGAATCTTCCCAATCCAGGGATTGAACTCAGGTCTCCTGCATTGCAGGCAGATTCTTTACCAGCTGAGCCACCAGTGAAGCCCAAAAATATTGGAGTGAGTACCCTATCATTTCTCCAGCGGATCCCCCAATCCAGGAATCAGCCCAGGAATCAAACTGGGGTTTCCTGCATTGCAGGAGAATTCTTTATCATCTGAGCTACCAAGGAAGCCCCATTTCAAAACGTGAAATGGTATGGGAAATATTAAATGCACAGGTAAGGGAAGTTCTGCAGATCAGGGCTTGGGAGAATTTTTAAAAAATTGCTATGCATTATTACAGGATAAAAGTTATGCTGAAGAACAGATTTTAAATACTGATGAGACTAATGTGTTTTATAAGAGCTTGGCCAAAGGATTCTATATTGCAAAAGGTATTCCAGTTGACAAAAACGTAGTGACTAGAAGTTCTCAAGAAGCTGCCCCTGTGCTTCCCTGTGAGTAATAGTCCAGCATTTGTTGAAGTGTGACCAATGTTCACAGCAACATCATAGAACATTAGTACTGTAATCAATGAGAATCAACTGCATACTTTAAGATTTTCTTTCCAGATACTCCCCTGACATAATTTTAAAATGTGTAGAAAGAAACCTTGCAAATAAAAGCTGAAATACTTTTTTCAGCCACAGAAATCACTGTTCTGGGTTTCTAACACAAAAACAAAATGCAGCATCAAATGGGGTGACTAGATTGTCCCTACTCTAAAGTGACTTGTTTATAGTGAGGACTGAGGAACCAAAGTTCCACTTTGAGATCTCAAAGGAGAGTAGAGAAAGAGAACCCAGGACATAAAAGTCAGAATTCTTCAAGCAATGGGAGTAAAGAAAGAATCTCCAATTTCCTAAAGTAGATTTTTGGACAGGAAACTGCCAGAATGGAAGAAAATGACAAGATGGGTCTTGAGCATGAATTGCCCCAGTTACTGAGCATTGCCACATACACTTGGAAAATTAAGAAGGAGCTGAGTTTATTCTTTATTCAAACATACCATAAAGTTTATTCTCATTCATATGATATACTTAACTCATTTTAGTGAGTACTGTAGTTAAGAAAAGCTTGTAAAATCTAGGATAATAGCAGACATATGAGAAGACATACCAGATTTGATGTGGTGGATAGGCTGCTATATATATGATCTAGTATTATAGATACAAACTTTAAAATGAGAAGTTATTTGGAAAAGCAGATCTCTGGTTCAAGAGAAAGGGGTATAGATTTTTGATGATTGTAGATATAGCTATAGAGAAAGCACAGAGTTGGACACGACTGAAGCGACTTAGCAGCAGCAGCAGCATAGAGAAAACAAGGGAATTTCAGAAAACCATCTGCTTCATTGACTATGTTAAAGCCTTTGACTGTGTGGATCACAACAAACTGTGGAATGTTCTTAAAGAAATGGAATACCAGACCATCTTATCTGTCTCCTGAGAAACCTATATGCAGGTCAAGAAGCAACAATTAGAACCTTACATGGAACAACTGATTGGTTCAAATTTGGGAAAGGAGTATGACAAGGCTGCATATTGTCACCTTGTTTATTTAACTTCTATGCAGAGTGCATCATGCAAAATGCTGGACTGGTTGAATCACAAGTGGGAATCAAGATTGCGAAGACAAATATCAACAGCCTCAGATATGCAGATGATGTCACTCTACTGGCAGAAAGCAAAAGGAACTAAAGAACCTTTTGATGAAAGTGAAAGAGGAAAGTGAAAAAGTTGGCTTAACACTCAGTATTTGAAAAACTAAGATAATGGCATCCAGTCCCATTGCTTGATGGCAAATAGAAGGAGAAAATGTGGAAGCAGTGATAGATTATATTTTCTTGGACTCCAAAATCACTGTGGTCTTCCCAGGTGGCGCTAGTGGTAAAGAATCCACCTGCCAATGCAAGGGTCATAAGAGACGGAGATTTGATCCCTTGGTCAGAAAGGTACCTGGAGTAGGAAATGGCAACCCATTCTAGTATTCTTGCCTGGAGAATCCCAAGGACAGAGGAGCCTGGTGAGCTACAGTCCATAGGGTTGCAAAGAGTCAGATATGACTGAAGCGACTCAGCACGCAAAATCACTGTGGACGGAGACTGTAGCCATGAAATTAAAAGACTCCTGTTCCTTGAAATGAAAGCTATGATAAACC